>NC_056738.1:362534372-362629372 GCF_019279795.1 Protopterus annectens
AGCTGGTCTTGGGGGACGGGCTGGATGGCTCTTTTTCTTAGCAGCTGCTGAATCTCTGCGGCTGCAGCCTCCCTCTGATCGGGTGGTACAGCGGGGAGGTTCTTGAATTTGGGGACATGAAGTAATGGGATTTTGTATCCTCTGGATATAATTCGAAGCACCCAGCGGGTCTGTCTTGATGGACTCCCATGCCGCTAGGTGCTCTGAGAAGCACCCCCCGACTGCCTCCAGAGTGGAGCAGTCGGGCAACCCTTCAGGGCTGCTGCGTGGGCCAGTCAGAGAAAGGTTCTCTGGACCTAAGGTTCCTCGGAGCCCCTCTGCCTGCCCGTGGCCGTCCTCCCTGTCCTCCTCTGCCACGGAAGGACTGGTTGTCCGGAGTGGGTTGGGAATTTTGCGATTTCCGGAACCACATCTTCTTCTGACCCTTTTGGTTCTTCGAAAAGGACCGCTGGGGAGCAGAGAAGTGGACTCCGACGGCAGACAACGTCTTCCCGTCCTTCTCGCTCTGGACAAGTGTCTCGCGAACCATTTTGCCAAACAGGGCAGAACCATCGAAAGGGGCGTTCACAAAGGATGCTTTAAAGGGCTCCGCAAAGTCACAATGACGGAGCCAGGCCTGACGTCTCATGACTAGGCCCGCTCCGCTAGCTCTAGCGGCTCCCTCGGTGGCGTGGGACAATAGCCGCATAGAGATATTTGAAATAGATCTCAGAGTGGCCATTCGGGTGGAGTACAATTGTTTGTCCTCCGCCAACATGGACTCAGGGGGGGAGGCAGCATATTCTTTGATAAGATCCCGCTGCATCCTGATGACATGTGCCATATAGTTCAGAGACCTTACCGAAAAGGTCGCTGAACTAAAAACTCGCTTCCCTAAGCGGTCCATCGAGCGGGACTCCTTGCTCGGTGGATGGACTGAGGGGCTCTCCTGAGCTAGTTCCCTCTTCATGGCCGCCGCTGTCAACATGGCATCTACGGAGGGACCCTTGTTCCAGTGTGACCGGTCTGCGGGGGGGCTTAGTATCCTGTCCGGGCATTTGGGGATTGGCTCCACGGTGTCCGGGTCCTTCCACGCCCTGGTGGTAATAAGGTCCACCAAGGGGTCGGCCGGAGGGGACACCCAAGAGGTAGACGGGCCTGCTTCGAATGCCTCCAGAAACACGGACTCGTCGGAGGAAGCCTTGGGGGCAAACCACCCACCTCTGATCCTCAGCATCTCCATGATGTCTCCAAAGGAGACATCCTCAGGGGGTGATCTTGGGGAGCCTTCCCCTTCATCCAAGTCCGTGTCCTCAGTTAAGGACTCAGGGGAGTCCACATGCTTCCTCTTGCACTTGTGCTTGCGAGGCACTTCCTCAGGGGGGGGGGGGGCTGTCCGATGAGGTCTCGCCAGCAACATCCTGTTCCAATGGAACAACCTGGGACATTGAAGCAGGCTGTCCCTGAGGCCGGGTGATGGAAGCCTGGCCCAGCAGAGAGGGAGTGCAAGGTGGAGCCGAGACAAGGGCCGGGGGTCCGGATGCTCTCGACAGAGCCCTCTCCACTACATTGAAGGACGAGGGGGAACTGCTCTCCCTGGGCTCCGAGAGCCGGCTCCCACTCGGATCCGATGAAGGGATCAGAGGCGGCGCTGAGACCATCGGATCCGAAGGACCAGTGCGCTCCGACCTGGACGGAGCCGAAGGCAGACTGAATGCCTTGGATCCGAAGCTCGGGCCACGGCTCCGAGAGGTCGGATCCGACAGACTCGACGGCAGGGTCGGATCCGAAGTACCAAGTACTGTCGGCGCCGACCCGCCCCCGGCTCCGACGCTGCTCAACTCCGAACGCTCCGAACCCGGGTAGCGGGTCGGAGAAGGAGCAATTGGAGTGAAAAAGGGTGTCGAGCTCCCCCCCGAAGGGGGGGGGGGAGGCAAGAGCACTCCCATCTGCAGCTGGGCCTGGATGAATCTTCGCATCATCCGGCCCAAGTCTGCATCTGACATGCTGAAAGTTGATCTCGACGAGGCCACCGAGGCAGGCCTGGAATGCCGCCTCGATGACCTCGATGGAGATCAGGCCTCCTCCTCCTCGGGCCCTGGGGAGAAGCAAGGAGATCGGAGCCGAGGAGGAGGAGACCTAGAAGCAGTGGAGGCAGAAGCCCGCTTAGCTGGCGGGGCTGAAGCGGAGGCCTCGGCCTGCTGTTTGTGGTGATTCTCCCTTCGTTTCTCCCTCCTAGCCTCCCTGTCCTCCAGCGCTTTAGTGGGAGTTTGAGTCCCGGCCGGAGGAAGGGAGGCAGGAGTGGCAATGACCACAGCTTGTAGTAGTGCCACGGGAGCAGTGGAGGCTGGAGCCGAGTCCAGGGGCAAAAGTCCCGCCAGGACCAGCTTCGACCTCCGCTCTTTCAGTGCCCTGGGGTTGAACGCTGCACAAATGGTACAGCCTGAGGAGAGGTGTTCAACCCCAAGGCACCGAACCCACCGAGTGTGGCCATCAGCCGGGGAGAGCTTATGGCCACACTCGGTACATTTAGAAAAAAATGGCTTTTGGGGCCTCAGCCATACTTTGAAGAAAAAGGAGTGCTACACAAACGCACAGGCCCCAAAAACACAAACACACACTCACTAACGACCAGCGAAGGGAGGGAAAGCTATGTAAAAAAAAAAAAATTACAGGGAACCTGACTCTTACACACTTTTTTAAATTTAACTGTAGAGAAAAGTTGACTAAAAACACACTTAACTGATGATTTCGCTAGAGCTCAAAGGAATCCAGCCATCCACAAGCGCGGCAAACTAGATCTGAGGTCATGGAGGGTTGGCAGGGGATAATGGGTGAGGGGAGGAGCTAGGAGCTCGGATCTATTAGCTATGAAACAAGTTGCCGGCTTGGATCCGATATCGGATCCAAGACCCACAGGTTGCTGACAAATGAAGTCCCTACTTCAGATCAGTGGTTCAGGAAAAGAGGAAGCACTGTTTATAGGGTGAGCATCTTGGATATGGGAACCATGATAAAGATATTCAGAAAGAACAGGTCCAACACTAGTCTCTATAACAACTCTTCTTTGGTAAGCGAGAAAATTCTGGAGTAGACACCTTTCATCTTTTCTAGTGGAGAGACTAGTTCTATGACACTTGTGTCCAGAATTTGCTGGAGTATAGGAGGGAATAACAAAGTCTGGTCTGGTGGATGAGGAGGCAACCCCTTGAACAGAGGCAGATATTCCTTTCACTGCCACCTGGAACCTCTGTCAACAATGTGGAGCACTCATTTGTTGGAAACTACTGACGGTCAGACTACCTTGTTGAGAGATAACTTTTGAGATGGGAGACCCAGAGGGGGACTTGGGAAAGACAGGTGCCGCTTCTTGGCATAGTCATAGTTTGGAAGGGGAGGGGTTTATCCTTTTTGGGAAAGGAACCCATCTTGTTAGGTTTGGTGGCGTTCTCGTCTAGCCATTTCCTTGTGGTGCCTTGGTTTTTGTTTGTTTGAGACTTCTGTTTGTTGGGATGCTAAAAATTATCCTGCTTAATGAATGGAAAAAAGAAGTTATGTACTCACCATAACGTTCCATCTGAGTAGTTGTACTTTATTTGTCTTCAACCTGTGGGAATACGGATCCGTATGGGCTCCGAGCCGGCAAATATTACTAGCATCAGCTCCAAGCTCCAGATTCCTCCCCTTACCCATAATATACCTCCACTGCCTTCCATCCCCAGATCAAGTTTGCTGAACTTATACTTAGAACCCGACCTGATAACATACTTGTGACCTATACTGCAGCCCATACGATGAACATGCCCAAGGTCCGGGGGAAGGAGGGAGGGACGGTCAAAGACAAATGAAGTACAACTACTCAGATGGAACGTTATGGTGAGCAAGTAACTTCTTTATCTGAAGTAGTTTACTTCATTTGGTCTTCAACCTGTGGGACAGAGTCCCCAGCTACTAAACTCCTGGGAAGCCCTCATGGAAGGATATTCCAGAGCACCGCAGAGCCAAAGGATGCTCTCCTTCTACAAGTCAAATCCAATTTGTAATGAGAAATAAACGTATGAGATGAGGACCAAGTAGCTGCAGAGCAAATGTCATCCAAAGACACTCTAGACCAAAAAACTGCAGATGTAGCCATGGACCTAGTGGAATGAGCTTTAATCTGACCTGGAGGAGAGATGCCTTTGTCCTTATAGACCTGCAGGATGCATGAAGAAATCTATCTAGCTATAGTGACCTTGGAAATAGGTTTGCCCAAAAAGAGTCTATACAACAAAACAAACAATTGATCAGATTTACGAAGATTTTTTGTCCTGTGTAAATAGAATCATAACTGTCTATGACCATCCAACATGTGTAGCTTGTATTCCATCCTGTTGGTAAAATTGGGAAAGAACACAGGCAAATTTAGTCTGATTGATATTGACTGGTGATGCCACCATAGGAAGAAAAGATGGGTTGGTTCAAAGGGAAACCCTGTCTTTATGAAA
The DNA here is from genome assembly GCF_019279795.1 of Protopterus annectens. Lineage (NCBI taxonomy): Eukaryota > Metazoa > Chordata > Ceratodontiformes > Protopteridae > Protopterus > Protopterus annectens. The sequence goes on from NC_056738.1 coordinate 362,538,839, forward strand.
AATCAAGTATGGAAATTTGATGGACAAGGCCTGTCATTCCGAAACCCTTCTAGCAGAGGTAATAGTGACCAGAAAAGCTGCTTTCCATGATAGGAATTTTAGATCTGCAGTTGCAGCAGGCTCAAAAGGCGGAGCAACCAGAGCTTGGAGAACCATAGTAAGGTCCCACAGAGGGACAGGATCTTTGACCGGGGTGCGTAGCAAAAAGGTGCCTTTGATAAAGGCTTTACACAGTCTTGAAGATACCAAGGATGCAGAATTCTCGCCCACATGAAAATGAGAAATGGCAGCCAACTGAACTTTGACAGTAGAAGAACTAGCTCCATGCTGAAAAATATCAGCTAGGAAATCAAGAATAGTGGAAATAGGAGCCTTGAAAGGATCTAAACTCCTCTGAGAGGCCCAGAAAGAAAAATGTTTTCACTTGCTGCAATAAACCTTTCTGGTTGAAGACTTATGAGCAGCTACCAAAATAGACCTAACTGAGGAAAGTCCAGGAGTACTAGCAATCACGAGAACTGGAGCAGCCAAGCAGTGAGCTTCAGGCTGTCCAGAGTGGGATGAGGCACCTCCCGATGGGTGTGAGATTAGATCCTGAATGGGATCTAGGATCCAAGGTGGAGCCAGAAGGTGAGACCAAAGGAAGGGAAACCATACCTGGGGAAGCCAGAATGAGGCAATGAGGATCACCTTGCTCCTCAGTTGACAAGCTTTCTGCAGAAACCTCGGAATGAACTGGCGGGTAAGCATACAGAAGACCGGGAGGCCAAGCATGAACTACAGCATCTCTGGGGGACTCCCCCGGCAGAGGATTCAGAGCGAAAAACCTGCTGTACTTCACGTTGAAAGGAGATGTGAAGAGATTGCAGCAAGGATGACCCCACTCGCTGAAGATCTGTTCCTCTACTGACAGATTCAGAGACCACTCGTAAGGCATCAGAATGGTCCGACTTAGCCTGTCCGCTAGAATGTTGGACTGTGCCAGAATGTGCATTGCGATGAGAAAGTGACCTGTGGAGATCACCCATTCTCATACTCTCTTGGCCTCGTGACAAAGGGGGTAAGATCAGGTCACTCCTTGTTTGCTGATATACCAGACATGCTGTCTGATTGAATGGCAATCATCCCCAGAGGAAGAAAGGCATGAAGGGCCTGCAACGCTAGAAGGACCGCCCTCATCTTGAGGATATTGATGTGCAAGCTGGTCTCTATGGGGGACCACAGGTCTTAGACTGTCCTGCCTGAACAATGCCCCCCCACCCGAGTTGAGAGGCATCCGTGGTCACTGTGTTTTGGGCTGGGGCTGGAACAAAGGGTCGTTCCTCCACAATGTCAGGAGAGCCCATACATCATATGAGGGATGACTGACACACTCAACGTAGGTGGCTAGGATAGGTTAGTGGTAATTCCAACAGGGACTACTGAACCGCTAGAGTCCACTGAAGAATCTGCATGTGTAGCCGAGCACATGGAAGAAGAGTTATGGTCGTAGCAATCGAGCCTAGAGCCCTAAACATTGATTCTGCCATCGGGAGGTGTGAATGGAAAATCAGGGAGACATGCATCCTGACGTTTTGAACTCTCTCCGAGGTCAGGAACACTTTGCACTGGAGTGTGTCTATCCTGGCACCAATGTAGTCTATGATCCGTGCAGGCTCTAGCAGAGATTTGGATGTGTTGATTGTGATATCCAAACACAGGGCAAGTGTCAGAAAGTAATCCCTGCTTTGGGAAAGTAGACACCTGGTGGGGGCAGTGAGGAGCAATCGTCCAGGTATGGATAGACCTGAATCTCCTGAAGCCTCAGGTGAGCCGCTACAACCGCCATCACTTTGGTAAACAACCTGAGGGCTGTGGTGAGACCAAATGGTAGGGCTCGAAATTGATAATGATTGGCCCTTAGCCGGAAGCGGAGGAACCTCCTGGAGTTTCTGTGCATTTTTATGTGATAGTAAGCATCCTGGAGATCTAACAAGGACATCCAGTCGCTCTCTTGCAGGTATGGCATGATGGACTGTAGAGTGACTATCCGGAACTTCTCTTTGGCAACTGACAGGTTCAGGGTAGAGAGGTCCAGAATGGGCCTTAAGTCCCCTGTTTTCTTTGGCACCAAAAGGAACCTGGAGTACAGGCCCGATCCGGACTGATCTGGGGGGATGGTTTAGATGGTTCATTTTCGTAGCAGCTTGAAAATTTCCTGTGCTGCTGCCTCCCTTTGCAAGGGTGGGACGTCCGGGTGGTGTTTGGGAGATATGGGGCAACCCACGAAGGGGACAGAATATCCTCTGGATATGATTTGAAGCACCCAGCGGTCCGTTGTTATGGACTCCCATGCCACTGGGTGCAAGACAATCGTCCCCTGACTGCCTCCAGAGTAGAGCAGCCAGGCAATCCCTCAGGGTTACTGCCCGGGTCTGTCCGAGAATGGCTCTCGAGACCCGAAGTTTCACGGACCCCCTCGGCCTCTGGGCCGTCATCCATTCTGTCACCCTCTGCCTCTAGGGGAAGAAGAGCCCTGAGTGTCCCGGGAGTACTGAGACTTCCGGAACCACATCTTCTTTTGCCCTCTCTGGTTCTGGGAAAAAAACCTATGAGGGTTAGAGAAGCGGATCCCGACAGCAGACAGTGTCTTCCCATCCTTCTCACTCTGTACTAGTGTCTCCTTGACAGTCTTAACGAAAAGTGTCAGGCCATCATAAGGGGTATTGGCAAAGGACGCCTTAAAGGGTACGGTAAATTGGCACAACCTGAGTCAGGCATTATGTCTCATGGACACGCCGGACCCAGCCTCCCTAGCCGCTCCTTCTGTAGCATGGGAGAGGAGTCGCATGGACGTATTTGATACTGCTTTCAGAGTGGCCATTTTCCCGGAGAACAAAGCCTTGTCCTCCTGCAACATGGACTTGGGTAGAGACTCCTCCAGCTCCTTTACTAGGTTGCATTGGAGTCTAGTGATATGGGCCAAGTAATTCAGCTCCCTGATCGAAAAGGTAGCTGAAGCATACACCCGCTTCCCTAGGCGGTCCATGATCCGTGACTCTCGGTCAGGAGGGTGGACCGAGGAACTCTCCTGAGGGAGCCCTTGTTCCAGGAAGGTCTGTCAATGGGGGACTTAAAACCTTATCAGGGCGCTTGAGGATCTGCTCCACAGTATCTGGTTCCTTCCATGCCCGCGAGGTGATCAAATCCAATAAAGGATCCACAGGAGGGGACACCCAGGAAGTAAATAGGCCCCGTGCCGAAAGCCTCCAGTAACACAGACTTATCAGACGAGGGCTTGGGGGCAGACCAACCTCCCCGCTGGCGCAGGATCTCCATGATGTCCCCAAAGGAGACATCCTCGGGAAGTGATCTTGGGGAGCCCAACCCATCATCCAAATCTGTGTCCTCAGTTAGGGACTCGGGGGAATCCAAGTGCCTCCTCTTGCATGTATGCTTGCAAGGCACATTTCCATTGGGGCTCTCAGGGAGCGCTCGCAAGGCAGCTGTTCCTCCAGGAGAACAGTATGAGGATCTTCGGGCATGGGCTGTCCCTCTGGTAAGATAATGGGTACCGTAGACAGAGCCAAGGGGGTCTGGGTGGTGTCCAAGGGGATGGTCAGGGGTCTCGATCTGATAGAGAGGACCTTTTCTAACACATCGAACGCCGAAGGAGAGCAGACCTCCTGGGAAGCTAATAAGGAGGCCGGTCTCCTCGGGTCCGACGCGAGAATCGGAGCTGGACCCGAAGTGGATGGAGCACTGAGGGAGGAAACTTGGCCCGACAAGGTCAAAGCCGATGGAAAAGGTTCCATTCACTCAGCTCTGACACCCAGGCTCCGGCTCTGAGAGCAGTTCGGATCCGAACTGGTCAGCTCCGAGATGCTCCAGGCAGCTGTCTGTGTTTAGGAAACAAGGAACATTGGCGCCGACCACCCTGACCAAGGCCAACCTTGGATCTGAGAACTCCGAAGCCAAAGGTCAGATCGGAGAAGGAGAAATGGGTTGAAAAAAAGGAGGGGGGGCTGGCAAGACCCCCATCTGGATCTGTGTATGGATAAAGCGCCTCATCATTTTATCCAGATCCATGTCCGATAAGTAGCGGGTCGACCATGACGAGGCCACGGACTCCAACCTGGTGGGTCGGGGAACCGAGGCCTGGGAGACTGGACGTGCCTCCTCCAGCTCCAGGGTGAACATTGGAGACCGGAGCCAAGGGGAGTCACGGACCTGTGCTGACTTGCTCGGGGAAGCGAGGTCCAGGGACCTCTTCCTCTTTTCCTTTGTCTTCGACTCTCTCTCCCGTTCTCTACCGCTCCTCTGCTCCACTACCACAGGCTGAGATGCAGGAGTTTGAGTCCCAGCCTGGGAGGGAGGAGAGGCCAGAGGAAGAGAAGCGGGAGAGGCAGTCATAGCAGCCGCTGTGACTGAAGCTAAAGATGAAGAAGGAGGATCAGTAGCAGGCAGAAGACCTTTGTGGCCAACTTGGCCTTCGTATCTTTTAACGCTCAGGGAGTGAACCCCGCACAAATGGAGCAATCCACACTAAGGTGGGCCACACCTAAGCACAACACATACAGAGTGTGGCCATCCGTTGGGGAGAGCTTATGGCCACACTCTGTGCAGCGCTTAAAGACAAGCTTTTCAGCCATCCTACAAGACAAGAAAAAAGCTTTAAAAAAGATGGGCAAAAACTTTCTTTCTTTAGACTGACAGAGACACACCCACTCACCACACTAAAACACTAAAGGGGCACCACAGACAAACTAGTCTAACTAAACAAACCTACATTCGACGCCAAAGAAATGGGAGGGGAGAAAGGGTACCTACACTAACTTAACTTGGCTAAAAGAAATAGGATTTTTTAAGACTTATAGTAAGAAATCACCCACTGCTAGCTGGAGCTCTGAAGACACGATGTGTAACAAATCGCGGCAAATGAGATCTGGGGATGGAAGGCAGTGGAGGTATATTATGGGTAAGGGAAGGAGTCTGGAGCTCGGAGCTGATGCTAGTAATATTTGCCGGCTCGGATCCGATATGGATCCAAATTCCCACAGGTTGAAGACCAAATGATGTAAACTACTTCAGATTTAAAAGTTATGTTCTCACCATAACTATGCATCTGTATTGTCCATTTTTATTCTTCCTCAATTAATGGGTTTTGATCCAATCTTGGATGTGACTCGGCCGCTTTTCTTCCAGACTCTTGGATCCAACTGTCGAGCTCCTCCCCTTATCCATAATACTTCTTAATACTGTATTACCTAAGATCGAATTTGCTTTTACTATATATTAATTTAGAACATAATTTATAAAAAGAAAATAAATAGCACAGGGGGGGGTCAAACAGGAATAGTGGTTCCAAAGAACTTTTATTAGATCACTCCCAAAGAAAAGCAGTGGGGGTTGGGGGGTTGAGAAATTGAGGAAGAATGAAAATGGACAACACAGATGCATAGATATGGTGAGTACATAACTTTTAAATACGAAGTTGCCATTTTCATTGATTCCTCAATGAATGGGACAGAGTCCCCAGCTATGATAACCGTGGGTGGCCATCATGGAAGGGTGTCCCAGAGGGGGTTGGGACAGTGGGGAAGTTGAGGAAGAATGAAAATGGACAACACAGATGCATAGTTATAGTGAGTACATAACTTTTAAATCTGATGTTGCCATTTTTAATGATTCCTCAACGAATGGGACAGAGTCCCCAGCTATGATAACCCTGGGTGGCCATCATGAAAGGATGTTCCAGAGTATTGCAGAACCAAAAGCAGCCCTGTTTCTGGAGATGATGTCCAACTTGTAATGAGCAATAAAAGTATGAGCATTGGATCATGTGGCTGCAGCACAAATACATGAATGGAAGCTCTGGCCCATAAAGCAGATGATGTGGCCATAGATATAACAGAATGGTATTTTGGGCATCTTGTCAGAGGTAAACCTCTGAAAGAGTAAAGAAAGGAAATACAATCTGATATCCATTTAGCTAAGATGACTTTAGAAAATGATTTTCCCAATTTGAGACATGCAAAGGAAACAAAGAGTTAGTCAGTTTTTCTAAGATTCTTCGTTCTATAAAGATAGAAACAAAGCTGCCTGTGTGCATCCAAAAGGTGAAGCATGTACTCTCCTTTACTGGAAAATTTTGAAAAGAAGTCTGGCAACTTGATGACTTGGTTAATGTTTGTTTCATATGCTATTTTTGGTAGAAAAAATGGATTAGTACATAAGATAAAGCTGTTTTGATGAAAAATCAGGTAAGGCAGTTTTGGAGAGAGAGCTTGAAGTTCAGAAACGTACCTAGCAGAAGTAATAGCCACAACGAAGAATGTCTTCCAAGAAAGAAACCTGAGGTCAGACTTGGCTGAAGGCTCAAAGTGGGTTGAACCAAGCTTTGGAACACAACTTTGTGATCCCAAAGTGCAGTAGGATCTTTAATCGGAGTTTGAATGAAAATGATGCCTTTAAGGAATGTTTTGTGAAATCTGGATGAAGCTACAGGGGAAACATTATCTCCAAAGTGATAATTAAGAAAAGCTGCTAACTGAACTTTGATGGTAGAAAAATTAGCACCTCCTTGAAAAATCAAGGCCAGAAAATCCAAACAGCAGGAATGGTAGCAGAAAAGGGGTCTAATCGTGTCTGTTGTGCCCAGTAGGAAAATCTTTTCCATTTACTCCTGTATATCTTCCTGGTTGCAGATTTCTGAGAGGATATTAAAATTTGGTGAACTAGAGAAGAAAGCCTGGAAGCCCTGGTGGTACAGCGGTAGCATTGTTGCCTCAGCAAAATGTTCTCCTGTTCGATTCGCGGATGGAGTGCCTTCTGTGTGGAGTCTGCATGTCCTCCCCGCGGTCAAGTGGCCTCCAAAAGACAAGCGTGAATGGGCGTACCTTCGCTGAAGGTTGGGCGTCGGGCTGGCAACTTCGCACCGTAAAAATCTACTGCCAATCATTAGCGGACCAGAGTTCCGCTGTGGTGACCCCTAACCAAGAAAAGCAGAAAAGACAAACAAACAGAGAAGAAAGTCTGGACTGTCTAGCCATCACTGGAATTGGAGAAACCATGCGGTCAACTTGAGGCCTGGAATTTCTGAATGAGCCATTCCTGAAGGATGAGATACCAGATCTGGATTGGGGTCCACTGTCCAAGGAAGACATAGAAGGTGAGACCAAAGGAAGGGAAACCAAACTTGGCAAGGACAAAAGAGGATAATGAGGATAGCATTGCTCTTCAACTGAAGTTCTTTTTTTAGAAATTTGGGGATTAGTGATAGAGGAGGGTAGGCATATAGTAGACAGGAGTGCCAAACGTGGACCAGACCATCTCTCAGTGGCTCCCCCTAGGGTGAAATAGGGTGAAAAACCTGTTGCACTTGTTGAGAGGAGAGGCAAAGAGGTTGCAGCAATGTTGGCCCCATCGGCGAAAGATCCTTTCCGCCACTATCTGGTTGAGAGACCACTCGTGAGGCTTCAGAATAGTTCTGCTGAGCATGTTGGCTAGAACTCTGGATTTCCCCAGTACGTGCATTGCTACCAGAAAGCAGAAGGAGGAGAACACTCATTGCCAGACTCTCACTGCTTCTCAGCAAAGGGGATAGGACCTGGTTCCCCTTGCTTGTTAATGTACCATACTACTGACATGTTGTCCGTCTAAATAGCAATTGTCCCTATAGGAAGAGAGCTCCGAATGGCCTGAAACAATAAAAGGACCACTCTCATCTCTAAGACATTTATATACAAATTGGTCTTTTCTGGGGACCACGTGCCTTGAATAGTCTGTACCAAGAAATGCACCCCACCCCAACTGGGAGGTGTCTGTGGTCAATGTGGCCTTTGTGGGGAGGAAAGGTAAAGGGATGTCCTAGACAAACATTGTCGGACAGGATCCACCAAGCCCTGCAAACATGAGAAAGTTTTATAGGATGCCTGAAAGTTTGTCGAAGAATCGACCATTGTACTGCCATAGTCCACTGGCGAATTTGCATGTGAAGACAAGCAGTGGGTAGCAGGGTAATCGCTGCAACCACAGAATCTAAGGCTTGAACTACCAATTTTGCTGGAGAAGTAGGATGTGACAGAATCTGACTGACATGCAGTCTCAAGGTATGAACTCTGTTTTGTGGTAAAAAGGCTTTTTGACTGTGTCCAGGTGAGCTTCTATGAACTCCAAGACTTGAGCTGGCTGAAGATTAGACTTTGGGAGATTGACTGTGATCCCCAGGAACTGACACAAATGGAGTAAGTAATCCCTGGCTTTTTCAAGGAGATGCCTAGTTGGGGCGGTGAGGAGCCAGTTGTCCAAATAAGGAAACACTCTGAATTCGCGCAGTCTGAGATGAGCTCATACCACTGCTGGGGGTTGTGGTGAGACCAAAGGGCAGGGCTCTGATCTGGTAATGACTGGCCCCCAGCCAAAAGTGCAAATACCTCCGAGAACATCTGGACTGAACTATTACTGAGATCCAAAATTGGTGCCTGGTCCCCTGTTTTGTTTGGCACTAAAAGGAACCCTGAGTAAACTCCTGATACTCTTTGTTCTGGTGGGACATATTGGATGACTCTCTTATCCAGCAGCTTTTGAATTTCTAAGGCTGATAACTCCCACTGATAGGGTGGAACACTGGGGGACATTTCTGTTTGACAGGTGGAATCTGTGAAAAGGGAGCGAAATATCCTCTGGATATGATTCTTTGCACCCAAGAATCTTGTGTGATGGCTACCTAGGCAACTAGGTGCTAAGCCAAGCACCCCCACGACTGCCTCCAGAGAAAAATAGTTGGGTAACCCTTCAGGAGGGTTGAAAGGACCTATCCAAAAAGCAATCTCAGAGCCCTTGGTTTTGTGGACCTCCTCTTCCACGAGGGTGGCATCTTCCATTGGAGTTTCCCCCTCTGCCCCTGGGAGAAATTCCCCCTCCTGAGTCTTGAAAAGGACCTTGAGATTTTCAGACCACATCTTTTTCCCGATGCACTAATTCCTAGAGAAGGATCTTTGCGGGGTAGAAAAACAGATTCCTATGGCAGACAAGGTCTTTCCACCTTGCTCACTATGGGAAAGTGAGTCTAACATTGAGCCGAACAAGGAAGATCCATCAAAGAGAGCAATGATGAAAGAAGGCGAATGGCGCTGCAAAATCACACAAGCGCATCCAAGCACATCTCCTGATGGCTATGCCTGAACCTGTGGCCTGTGACGAACCTTCAGTTGCATGAGAGATTAACCACATAGATGCATTTAATATAGACTGAAGGGTGGCCATTTGCAAGGAAATTCCTTCTGTTCTTCTGCCAACAAGGATCCAGGTGTAGACTTAGAGAGTTCTTTAATCAAGTCCCTCTGTAATATAGTAAACTATGTCAAATAATTAAGTGATCAAAAGGCAAAGGTCACTGAAGCATAGATGCACTTTCCAGACCTGTCCAACACCCTGGACTCTCTATTATGAGGATGGACAGAGGAGTTCTATTCAGCCAGCTCCTTTTTTTGTGTCTACCGCAACAAACATGGCATCTACAGAGATTCCCTTACATTAAAAAAGCCTGTCCTTGGGCAGAGCTAAGATCTTGTCCAGATAACTGGGATTGGTTCTATGGTATCTGGTTCCTTCCAAGCCTGGCAGGAGACGAGGTCTATGAGGTTATCCACCTGGTCAAGACATAGATGGGCTGGACCTGAAGGCTTCTAGGAGCACCAATTCCTCCTGGGACAGGGGTTCAGAGAACCAACCACTTTCTTTGGCGAAGGATCTCAAGAAGGTCTCCAAAGGGACCTCTTCTGGTGCTGATCTGGGGAACCCTTCCCCCTCATCAAAATCAGTGTCTTCGGTCACAGCTTCCTGGGGACAATCTAATTGCCTCCTCTTACACAATCTTTTCTGTGGAACCTCTTCAGTGGAATGATCTGGACAGTTGTCGGAAGAAAGTAAACTGGAACTGCCTGGAAGTTCATATGTGTTGACTGTCCCTGTGGAATAGGCAGATGATGCTCAGAAGCTGGATCTAAAGGGGGAATGGGGTTAGGATCCAAAGAATTAAAAGTCAAAAAAGTTCTTGGATGACAGAACACTCTCTTTACCACCTCAAAGGCACAGGAACTGAGAAAAGCCATAGCCAACCTCACTGGAGTCATACCTCCCGGTGATGCCAAGCTCCAACCCTGCCTGGATCTGTCCAGTGCTGAGGTTCCAAGAGGAGACAATGGCTCCAAAACTCTCAGAGTTGAAGGCATCTCCCTGGTTTTGGCACAGACGCTTAGGATCTAAGACTCGTCCTGCTCAAGGGGTGTCAGCGCCAATCGAGTCAGGGATACAGTCGGAGTCAAAGAAGAAGGCATCTTCGGATCCAATGCTTCGACTCTCCGGGTTCATGGATCTGACAGCTCTGAAATTGCTGGTTGGATCAGACAAGGAGAAATGATGGGATGGAAAACAGGTTGAAGGCTCATGAATAAAATGGGAGACAGAGACAGTAGGACACCCATCTGGATCTGAGCTCTGAGAAATTTGCTCATCATTCTTTCCTCATCTGCTTCGGAGAGACTTCAGGAGGACCTGATAGAGGATGACGTGTAAGGATGGTGAGACAATCTCCTGGGAGTTTTCTATAGAAAGGGGGATTGGAGCCATGGAGAAATCGGCTCCAGAGAGAGAAGAGAGCTCTGGGGCCGAGGTGATTTTGAGACAGTTAATATCAGATCTGAAGAAGTTGAAGATGAGGGTTTTGGAAGCTTGGCAAGTGGCTTTGCTATCAGAGTAGTCTTTGGGGACCGAGCAGGACAGCATTTCCTGTGCTCCCTGGGGTCCAAAGAAGATTTCATCTTTTTGGAGGGGGTTTAAGCCCCTGATAGAAAAGGAGAAGAAAGAGCTGAAGCAGGAAGAAGGTGGAGAAGAAGAAAGAGCTGAAGCAGGAAGAAGGCCCTTTAGAACCAACTTATTGCGCCTATCACTAATAGCCCTGGCATTAAACCCCACAAATATTTGACAGGGGAAGCCAGATGACTTGGGCCTAAACAGTAAATGCACTTCCTGTGAGCATCAGAATTGGGTATCTTATGCCCAAAGGAAGTGCATTTCTTAAATTCAGTCACCTTTCAGCCATGATAAGTAAAAGACAGAGCATGTTTTTTTTTTAGAAAGAAAGAAAATTACCAACAATTGTAATTAAGAAACTAGCCCTAGACAGCGGGTGTGAAAAGAGAGAAAGCGTTACCAATAATGGTAATGAAGAAATACCTGAAAAAGAGTAGAAATGAAATCAGAAATGCTAAAAAAGAGTAAAGGGAGGAAAGGGTATAGAAAAATAAGAAAAACAGATTATAAACAAAAAATAAATTCTATTTTTTACTCACAAAAAAACTTGAATACTACAACCAGCAGCTCGAGACAGAGTGATCCATGTCTGACCCACTACAGTGGCAGATGAGATCTGGAGATAATACATAATAAGGGGCTTTATGGTTACTCTGTGTTCTAGAGGCTGCTGAGAGGCATCTTGTGCTTGGCCTGCAGAGCAGTCTTTTAACCCTGCCGTAATGGAAATGCTGCACATCTGCAAATCAAATGGGACAAGGGTCAGTTGCTCCAGGGATCTCAACCTTGCATGTGACATTAACAGAACATGCTGGAGAGACAGATATAACTCCCAGAGATTGCCACTCCTCTGGAAAAAATTCTCATTTTATGTGAGGCAGAGCTTCTCAATGACCATATTCAAACGCAACCTAGAAAACTGGATGGGTCACTGTAAATTCACCCTGGGGGTGGCTTCTATGTCTCTCATGGACAGGGGCAGTCGGCACTGCTCATAGACTTGCTCTACGAATAACGAACATCTAACCAAGGTCAATTAGGAAACACAAGTATAACATTGCTAGGTTTATAAAGGCCCTACTATGAACCTATTGATTGCCCCTCCGTTGGCCTTTCAGCATCCCTGCCACTGCTTTTTAAAATATTGTTTGATTGTACTTTGCTGAGACTGTTTTGTTTTCTAAAAAGAAGCATTCCCTAAATATGAAGAAAAGTTCTAACTAATCTCAGAAAAGGATGGTTGAAAATCTGGGTAACCGACTTAATTAAATTCCTTCTTTCATCAAATCTTTCCAGGAACTCAGCAGCAGAAGAGCAAAAAAAAGAAGTTATTTACTCACCATAACATTCCATGTGAGTTGTCCCATCTCGCCCTCATTCTGTACTGGTGGGTTCGGAAACGATCATCGTTTTTGACTCAGCCATTTACAAAAGCTCGAGGTCTTCAACTAGCTCGTGGCTTACTCCCTATCCCATGATACTCTAGGGAATTACCCAGATCTTGTTTGCTGGTATACTAAAATGCGCATATAAAAGATTTTTCTATTATTTAGAAGCCAAGAAGAGGGTCAGAGAATATTAGATGCCAAATAGTAACCTCTCAATCCTCCAGGAGCCAAAGGCTGGGGGTAGGAGGGTGGGACATAAGAATGAAGGCGAGATGGACAACTCACATGGAACGTTATGGTGAGTACATAACTTCTTTAGATGATGTTTTCCTGTCTCGCCTTCATTCTGTACTGGTGGGACAGTGTCCCTAGCACCATCTTTCTTGGGTGGCTCACGGGACAACATTCTTCAGAACAGTAGACCCAAAAGAGGTCCTGTCCCTGGAGGCCAAATCCACTTTGTAATGAATGATAAAGGTATGAGGTCTTGCCCATGTTGCTGCAGGGCAAATGGTATCAATTGGCGGTTTTGCACGACAAGCAGAAGATGTAGAAATAGCCCTGGTAGAATGAGTTCTTATTTTGCTTGGAAGTTGTTTGTTTACGGACTGGTAAGTGAATGTAATGCAATCTGACAACCATCTGGACAGAGGGGATTTAGCTACTGGAGCACCTTTCTTGCAGTCTGAAAAGGATACAAACAATAGGTTAGTCTTTCTAAAGTCCTTTGTTCTCTATAAGCAGAAACATAATTGTGTGTGTACATCTAGTTGGTATAACATATATTCTGCCTTACTGCCATACTTGGGGAAAAAAACTGGTTAAGTCTATGGACTGGTTTAAGTTTGATTCTGAGCATACTTTTGGTAGAAAGGGGATGAATTTGTACGAAGTGATACTCTGTCCTTATGGAACAGTATATAAGGAAGTTTGATGGACAAGGCTTGTAGCTTTGAAACACACCTAGCTGAAGTGATTGCTACTAAGAAAATCGCCTTCCAGGTTAAAAACTTTAGGTCACAGGATGATGCGGGCTCAAAGGAGGAAAGCATTATATGGGATAATACAAAATTTAGGTTCCATGGGGGTAGAAGTGGTTTAATGGGTGGTTTTAACAGGTTAGTACCTCTCAAGAAAGCTTTGCAAAGTCTGTGGGACATAATATTCGGACCTCCTTCTCCAAAATGGAAATTAGAGATTGCTGCTAGTTAAACTCGAATAGTAGCTGCAGCTGCCTCCTCCTGAAAAAGCTTTGCTAAAAATTCAGGTATGGAGGGTATAGGTGCAGAGAAAGGGTCAAGATGATTTTCCAAAGCCCAGGAGGAAATTCTTTTCCATTTGCTGAGATATAATCTTCTCGTAGAAGCTTTCTGAGAAGAAATCAAGATATGTTGCACTGAAGGTGAAAGGTCAGGTAGCCTGGCTATGTTTGGAATCAGAGCAGCCATGCTGTCAACTTGAGGGTTTGAAGAGATGGATGGACCCTTCCCGGTGGGTGAGTCAGAAGATCCGGAACTGGGTCCAGAATCCAGGGCTCCTCCTGAAGATGAAGCCACAAGAAGGGGAAATACAAACAAAAATATACAAAAGAGTGCAACACACTGGAACAAAAACAAAAACCACACAGGAAGAAGGCAACAATGTTTTAATGAAGCTTCCTGCTACCTCGGCCCATGGCCTTCTTCCTGCGTGGTTTTTGTTTTTGTTCCAGTGCTTTGCGCTCGTTTGTATATTTTGCCACAAGAAGGGGAACCAGATTTGACAAGGCCAGTACGAGGCAACAAGTATTAAGGTGCTTCCCAATGCGCTGGCTTTCTGAAGAACTTCGGGTATCAATGGAAAAGGAAGAAAGGCATAGAGGAGACACAAGGGCCAATCGTGTACAAGTGCATCCCTTGAGGACTCCCCGGGGGTGGGGGAGGGGGATTAGGGCAAAGTAGCTGCTACATTTGGTGTTCATGGATGTGACAAAAAGGTTGCAGCAAGGCTTGTCCCATTTTCAGAAAATCATTTCAACTATGTTTTGTTTCAGGGACACTTGTGAGTTTTAGTATTGCCCTGCTGAGTTTGTGTGCTATCACGTTGGACTTCCCAGGGATATGCACTGCTACCAGAAAGCATTGGGAGGAGGTTGCCCACTGTCATAATCTCAGGGCCTCTCGACAAGGGGTTGGATATGGTTCCTCCTTGTTTGTTTTTATACCATACAACTGACATATTGCCCGTTTGGATCGCAATCATTCCTACAGGAAGAGAGTTTTGGAATGCCTGCAATGCAAGAAGCACTGCTCTCATCTCTGGGACATTGATGTGCAAGGTGGCCTCGTGATCCTGCCACGTGCCTTGGACTGTCCTTCCCTGATAATGCCCCCGCCACCTTATCTAGGAAGCATCCATGATCACTGTGGCTAGCGGTTGTGGAAGAACAAAGGGTCGACCTAAAGTCACTTGACTGGAGTGCAGCCAGCAACGAAGGTCTCGCCTGCAAAATTTTGTTAATATGATTTGGTGTGACATCTGAAATTATTGCACGGACCATTGAGTGAACAGCAGCCACTGTGGAACTCTCATGTACAGCCACGCTAGCAGAATTACGTTTATTGCTGCTGCCATGATGCCTATTACCTTTAAAACTTCCTTTTGAAAAGAAGGTCTACAACCTGTCACCGAAAAGCTTGTACTCTTCCTGGGGAAAGCTTTACCATCATTTTTGTATTATCTAGATCTGTACCTATAAAAACAATATGCTGAAATGGCAATATGGCAGACTTTTTGTAGTTTATTGTGATCCTTAAATGAGAACAGAGTTTCAGAGTGGTGTCTCTTGCTTCTGATAGAAGATGCTTGGTGGTGGCGGTTAGGAGCCAGTCGTCTAGATACGGAAAGATTCAGAATCCTAGACGTCTCAGATGAGCAGTAACTACTGCCATACATTTGGTGAACACTTTGAGGGCTGTTGTGAGACCAAAGAGCAGAGTTCGAAACTGGTAGTGACTGGCTCCCAGCCGAAAGCTCAGATGACTCCTGGATGGCCTGTCCATTTTTTTATGGTAGTACGCATCCTGGAGGTCTATAGAGCACATACAATTGTCTTTTCCCAGAAAAGGAAGTATCAACTGCAGTGTTACCATCCACAACTTTGTCTTTGTTACAGATTTCTTCAATCTGCTGAGATCCAGTATGGGTCTCTAGTCCCCTGTTTTCTTTGGTACTAAAAAGAACCTTGAGTAAGTCTCAGATCCTATTTGGTCTGTGGGGACTGGTTGGATAACTGTTTTTTCTAGCAACTTCTGTATTTCTAGGGTTGCTTGTTTCCTGTGACTGGGTGGAACATCCGGAATGTTTTTTACGCATAGGGTGGGAAAAGAAAAGGATATGGAGTAGCGTCTGGATATGATGCTTTGTACCCATTTGTCTTTTGTTATTTTTAGCCAGGCGTCTCGGTACAAGGATAAGTGACCTCTGACTGCCCCAGAGAAGGACAGATGGGCCTCCTTTCAGCAGCGCTGAAAGGGCTTACCAAAGAAGGATTCCCTGTCACCATGGTTCTGCAGACCCCCTCTGCCACGTGGCCGAGGTCTTCCATTATTGCTTTCCCTCTGACCCTGGGGGGAGGCTCACCATGTGTGTCTTGAAAAACTCTGTGGGATTTTCGAAACCACATCTTTCCTCCCTTTTAACATTTTGGATAAAGCCGAGAAGGTATGGAAAAGCGGACTCCGATGGCAGAGAAGAGTTTTTCCTTCCTGTTCACACCTGGTTAGTGTCTCTTTGACCTCAGGCGCGAACAAGGACAACCCATCGAAGGGGGTGTTAACAAAGGAAGACTTAAAGGGTTCCGCAAAGTTACACAAGTGGATCTCGGAATGCCTCCTAAGGGAAATTCCTGAACCCGCTGCCCTACTCACTTCATCAGCTGCATAAGAAATGAGCCTCATGGATGAGTTTACTACTGAATTCAAGGTGGAAAGCTGGGAGGACACTTTATCTGATACCCCCGCAGCTATTGAACCCTGGAGACTATCTCCTAGCTCCTTCAGGAGAACTCTCTGCAACCTGGTAAACTGTGTAAGATAATTCAGGGACCTGAGTGTAAAGGTTACTGAAGAAAACATGTGCTTTCCGTATCTGTCCATCGTACATGACTCTTTGTTCGGGGGATGGACAGAAGAAGATGCCTCTGACAGCTCCTTCTTGCTGGTCACCGCCACCACCATAGCACCTACATGGACACCTTTTGCTAGGAAGGTTTTATCCTCGGGGGATGTGATGAATTTATTTGACCTCCGGGAGACAGACTCCACTGAATCTGGAGACTCCCATGCCTTTCGACAAACTAAATCCATAAGTTCATCGAAAGGCAGAGATACCCAAGTGATGGAAGGGTGAGACCCAAAAGCCTTCAGGTAGACAGACTCCTCATTAGAAGTATTAATGGGCTTCCAGCAGCCTCTCTACTAAATAATTTTCTAGGATGTCTGCAAAGGAGACATCCTCAGAGGGCAAACGTGGGGACTCATAGAGGTCTGTGTCAGATGTGATTGACTCCTCTGGGGAATCCAGATGCTTCCTCTTACATAATCTCTTGCAAGGGACCTCTTCAGAAGGGCATTCTGGTCAGGTTTTGGAAAGAGACGGGTTCAGCCACTGGGGCATCCTGAGGCCTTGGGTCTCCACATCTGTGTGGAATTAGTTGTGCCGAGATGGACACCGGTGTCTTTGGGGGAGGAATGACTGGATCTGAGAGTGGAGCTGCTGGTGGGGACACTGCTCTCCTCATTATCTTGAAAGCCCCCACCCATGATCCGAGGAAGCACGTGGTTATGAAGAACTAGAAGGCTTCTCCGGCATCAAGGGGGTTGGCTCCGAAGCCGAAGTAGGAGCCAAGCTCACCCTTGCCGAGGCTCCAAGAGGCAAGTTTGGATCCGACAACTGTCTAATCTGACTGTCCTCCCCAGACCTGATCAGACATAGTCGGCTCCTAGACTCCTCAAAATCAGACGGCACTGAGGAAGTCGGAGCAGTAGTTGGAGCTGAAGATCCTGGAACAGGTCTTGGCTCCAATGTTTCCACTACAATCAGCTCCATGCATTCCAGCTCCGAGGCAGGTCATAGGAGGAAGCAATGGTGATGGGGTAGGTTCACTTGGTTCCGAAATACCTCTGGGTCGGCTCCGACAATAATTTGGCTAGCGTTGGTGTACTTAAAAGTCTCCACACCACACGATCCACATCCTCTTCTGACAAACTCCTGGAGGATCAAGAAGAGGGGGCAGGAGATCTTGGCTTTTGTAGTACTGGTGATCTTAACGTCAGAGAAACCAGCCCCAGAACAGGGGACCAGCTCCGAGTCTGCAATATCACTGGTTCCGAGACAGGAGGAGCCGATGCAGATGATTTTTCGGGCCCAACAGATTCTGGGTCCGATGAACACATTTTTGGTACTTTGTTAGTAGGTTCAGATTAATCCGATGAGGTAGATGAAGATCTTTTGCTTGATTTTCTAGATTTAGAAGGAGGGGAAGGGATTTGCTTTGTAGCACTCTGACCTTCTCCTAAGGCTTCTGAAAAAGAACTCTTTAACAATCCCCTCATTATCAGCTTATTTTTCCTTTCGACGAGAACCCTCAAACTAAATGAGTGGCATATAGAGCAAGACTACAAGGCAGTACACACAGTCAGTATGGCTATCAGTCAAAGACATTTTCTGAGAGCACTTAGAACATCTCTTAAACCCTGAGGGTTTAGTGTCTTTTAATTGTTTAGACATATTAACCAGGAAAAAACACAATTTAACATCACCACTAATATTAGAAGCGATAAGTCTCTACTGTCTACAGACTAAGCAGCACTGTAACTTAAACAAGCTATTTAGATAAAGAACAGAACAACAAATAACTTTTTTTTTTAAAGCAGAAAAAATAGCACACCACAAAGGAAAAAGGCCCTCTAACTTAAACAAGCCGAGCAGCCATCTAACTTAAATGATCTGGCTCGGGAAAAGGTTCAAAAACTAGTTTACTGAACAGTAAATAACCAATTAACACAAAAAGATATTTCAAATGGAAAGTTTAGTATTGGAAACCTTATAAGCTAAATGCATCTGAAGAGCTATACACACATCAAACCTGATAGCTCAAGTAATAACAAGGCTAAATAACTGTATTTAAGCACACACACACAATAACAAGGCTAAATAACTGTATTTAAGCACACACACACACACACACACACACACACACACACACACACACACACACACACACACACACACACACACACACACAAACACACACACGCTGGGATTGGAGCGAAATTTTAGGCCTTGAGATAAACAATGGCAGAGAAAAAACAGTAAGCAACAGACACAGTCTAATACTGTAACTAACAAAGTCAAGGAATTAACTAAAGTAACTAGCAAAAAATTTGATTCAAGGAAGGAAAAAAGAAGTTATGTTCTTACCATAACGTTCCATGTGGAGTGTTCATCTCACCTTTGTTCTTACACACGGGTTCGGAGCCGATCCTCGGCTCCGAGTCGTCATCGCAAAGCTCTGCATCTCAGAGAAGCTCGAGACCAGACTATATCCCACAATCCTCCCTGCCATTACTCAGATCTAGTTTGCAAACAAACCAGACCGATAATCCAATACCTCAGGTGCAAGAACTACACACTCTCTCAGGCATTCAGAGACACTCTCTCACCATAGCAAATAAATAGAAGTTATGTCCTTACCATAACGTTCCATGTGGAGTGTTCATCTCGCCTTTGTTCTTACACATGGGTTCGGAGCCGATCCTCGGCTCCGTGTCGGCCGGTTGCAAGCTCTGCATCGAGAAGAAGCTCGAGACAATCTAATACCCACAATCCCCCTCTGCCTTTACCTCAGATCTAGTTTGCAAGCAAACCAGTCTCTAGAGAGAGCACACTCATGCTTACATCACATATGCACAGAACTAAGAGTCTATATATATATATAGACACATACACATATATATACATGCCAACTATGTACACAACAACTGCAAAGCAGAAGCAGAATGCCCCAGGCCAGGCACCAAAACTGAACGTTCTTCCCAAGGGCGGAGGGTGGGAATGTAAGAACAAAGCGAGATGAACACTCCACATGGAACGTTATGGTAAGGACATAACTTCTATATGTGATAGTGTTCAATCTCGCCGTTTGTTCTTACACATGGGTAGCGCCCTAGCTCCTTGTTCCTGAGGAACTCACGGAAGGACGTTCTTGAGCACAGTGGAACCAAAGGTTGCCCTGTCCCTAGAAACCTTGTCTACCTTATAATGAGAAATGAATGTATGTGGCTTAGACCAAGTAGCAGCCGCACAAATAGCGTCTAGTGGTAGGCGGGCTGCATGAGCCAGGGATGTAGACACTGACCTTGTGGAATGTCCTTTGGGTTTGTGCAAAAGAGTTTGATTTGAAGAATCATAGACATAGATTATACAATCCGTTAACCACTTAGAAAGAGTTCTTTTGGTAACCGCTAATCCTTTCCTGTTATCAGCAAAGGCCACAAAAAGTTGATCAGTTTTCCTGTGATCTTTTGTTCTATCCAAGTAAAATCTTAGCTGCCTGTGAACATCTAATTTGTGCAACATATACTCCATTTTGTTGGAGTGATTCTTGAAGAAGGTGGGTAATTCAATGGACTGATTAATATTGTTAATAGAACAAACTTTAGGGAGGAAGGATGAATTAGTTCGAAGAGAAACTCTGTCAGAGTGGAAGATCAGATAAGGGTGCTTGATGGAGAGAGCTTGAAGTTCAGATACTCGCCTAGCGGATGTAATGGCTACCAAAAAGAGAGTTTCCAAGACAAAAATTTTAATGGGCAAGAGGAGGCTGGTTCAAAGGGGGGCAACATTAATTTAGATAACAAGTTTAGACTCCAAAGTGACGTAGGAGATCTAATTGGTGGTCTAATATGAAAAACTCCTTTTAAAAAGGCTTTACAAAGTCTGTGGGCCATAACAGGAGCCCCACATTCTTCCACATGGAAATTAGAGATGGCAGCCAATTGAACTCTTAGTGTGGCAGGAGAAGCACCCTGATGGAACAAGTCCGTTAAAAACTCTAATATTTTATTCAAAGGAGCTATAAAAGGATCCACTTGCTGTGTATTCACCCAGAATACAAATCGCTTCCATTTACTAGAATATGTTTTAGTAGTGGAAGCTTTATGAGAAGCCACCAATATATTCTGAACTGCCGGCGAAAGAAGATCAGACCTGGCTAAGTTGGGAATTGGAGCAGCCAAGCTGCTGGATGGAGGGACAAGAGCGCGGGATGGGGAGCCCCTGACGAGTGAGTCAATAGATCTGGCTCTGGGTCCAGGATCCAGGGTGTACGAATGCAGTGTGTCTTCAGGAAGGGAAACCAAATTTGACAAGGCCAGAATGGGGCAATGAGGATTATTGTCCTGTGTAGGTTTCTGGCTTTCTGGAGAAACGTTGATATCAGGGGAAATGGAGGAAATGCGTACAGGAGTCCCGGGGGCCAATCGTGAATCAGTGCGTCCCTGGGGACTTCCCCTGGAGGAGGTAATAGGGCAAAGTAGCTCCTGCATTTGGCGTTCATTGGAGACGCAAACAGATCGCAGGAAGGCTGGCCCCACGTGCGAAAAATCTTTTTCGCCACTGACTGTTTTAGGGACCACTCGTGCGGTAACAGAATTGCTCTGCTCAGCCTGTCGGCTATGACGTTGGATGACCCCGGGATGTGCGTTGCTATTAGAAAGCGACCCGTGGACTCCGCCCATTGCCAGATTCTCATGGCCTCTCTGCATAGCTGATAGGACTTGGTTCCCCTTGCTTGTTTATGTACCAGACTACCGACATGTTGTCCGTCTGAACTGCAATAGTTCCCAGAGGAAGAAGGGGAGCAAAGTGTTGCAACGCTAGAAACACTGCCCTCAACTCTAGAACATTGATGTGCAAATTGTACTCCAAATTGGTCCATTCGCCTTGGACTGTCTGTCCCTGAAAGATGCCCCCCCACCCTATCAGGGAAGCGTCCGTGGTCACCGTAACTGTAGGCGTAGCACAAATGGTCTCCCCTTGGAAAGGTTGCACGTTTGAAGCCACCAGTTTAGGTGTGTTTTGCATGTGTTCGTTATAAGAATCTCGTGTGTTAGAGGTAGTTGTTGGAACGACCATTGTGCAAACAGTAGCCATTGTAGGACTCTCATGTGCAGCCTTCCCAAGGGTATTGCAATAAGAGAAGCTGACATTAGTCCCAAAACCTTCAGTACCAGTTTTGCTGGGGATTTCCTGGACAAGAGAAGAAGACGTATGTGAGTCTGAAGTGAAAGTATCCTTTCTGGAGGGAGTCTTAGAATTAACTGATGTGTGTTTAATTCCGCTCCTATGAACGAGATACTCTGTGATGGCTGAAGTAAGGATTTTCCGAAGTTTACGGAAATTCCTAGGTGAACACACAGTTGAAGAGTATAGTCTCTGGCCTGTACTAGTTGACGCTGGGTGGTGGCAGAAAGGAGCCAGTCGTCCAGATACGGAAACACCTGGAATCCTTGGCGTCTCAAGTGAGACGCTACCACTGCCATGCATTTGGTGAAGACCCTGGGAGCTGAGGTCAGACCAAAGGGCAGGGCTTGAAATTGAAAGTGACTGGCCCCCAGCCGGAAGCGCAAATGATCTCTGGATGCCCTGGCCATTTTGATGTGGTAGTATGCATCCTTCAGATCTATTGAGCACATCCAGTCGTCCTTCTGTAAGAATGGAAGGATCGATTGAAGCGTGACCATTCGGAACTTTTCTTTCTTGACGAAGGTGTTGAGGTCGCTTAGGTCCAGAATGGGCCTCCAGTCCCCTGTTTTCTTTGGAACTAAAAAGAACCTTGAGTAAGTCCCGAATCCTTGCTGGTCCGCTGGGACTGGTTGGATGACTCTTTTTTCTAGCAGCTTTGAAATTTCTATAGCTGCTGGCTCTGCAGATGGGCGGTACATCTGGGAGTCTTTTCTTTGGAATGGGATGGGATAGAAAGGGTATGTTGTAACCTCTGGTAACCACGCTTTATACCCACTTGTCTGTAGTTATGTTTTGCCAGGCCTGAGGGTATAAAGCTAAGCGACCCCGACTGCCTCCAGAGCAGGACAGTCGGGCCTCCTCTCAGGAGTGCTGGAAAGGTTTACCAGGAGTGTATCCCTGTCACCTTGATGCTGCGGACCCCTCTGCCGCCAGGGCGGCGTCTTCCACCTCTGCCCCTCCTCTGCCTCTAGAAGGCATCACCCTGTGTGCCTGGGAAAGATCCTTGGGGTTTTCGAAACCACATTTTTCCACCACGTTGCCCTTTGGGGTACGGTCTGGTTGGGGTGGAAAAACGGACTCCGACAGCAGACAGAGTCTTTCCCTCCTGTTCACACCGGGTAAGGGTCTCCTTTACTTTGGGGCCAAAGAGAGTGGCACCGTCAAATGGGGCGTTAGTAAAGGAAGACTTGAAGGCTTCCGCAAATGAACATAAGCGCATCCAGGATTGTCTGCGAAGAGCAATCGCTGAAGCTGCTGCCCTACTCAAACCTTCGGCTGCGTAAGAAATCAGCCTCATGTACGAGTTCACAATGGATGTAAGGGTATTAAGTTGCGCTGTCACTTTCTCTGAGACAGCAGCATCTGTAGTACCCTGGAGGGTATCTCCCAACTCTTTGACTAGATCCCTCTGTAGTCGTGTAAAATGGGTCAAATAGTTCAGGGATCGCATGGAAAAAGCCGCTGAACTAAAAATGCGCTTCCCGTACCTGTCCATAGTCCTAGAATCTTTATTAGGAGGGATGGACAGATGAGGAAGATTCCGACATCTCCTTTTCGTGGCGCTGCCACCACCATAGCGTCCACTGGAACTCCTTTTGTTAAGTAGGTCTTGTCCTGAGGTGCAGTTATATACTTATTGGGTTTCCTTGGGACTGGTTCCACTGTGTCAGGAGCCTCCCACGCCCTTCGAGCAATAAGTTCCATTAATTCGTCGAAGGGCGGAGTGACCCAGGAGGAAGAAGGGCGAGCACCGAATGCCTTCAGCAAAACTGACTCATCCTCAGAAGGGGGAAGGGAGTGCCAGTCACCTCTCTGTTTCAGGATCTCAAATATGTCCGAAAAACAGACATCTTCTGAAGGTGACTTAGGGGACCCTTCTGATTCATCTAAGTCAGTATCGGATGTTAAGGATTCTTGTGGAGAATCCAAGTGTCTCCTCTTACACAATCTTTTCCTAGGGACTTCTTCGTGGGGGGCATCCGAAGAAGCCTCCGAGGAAGAGGGGGCACCCTCCAGGGGTGGCTGAGACACTGGTGCTCGACGCTTGGATGTGGCCTTGGGTGCAGAGGAGGATAACGGCCCTTTATGGGGAGGAGAGGTTGCTTCCACTGATGTGGTTGTCTGGGTAGACAACACCTTCCTCATTAGGTTGAACGCCCCCGGGTCCAGAATCGAAGAATCTCCCGGTTCCGAAGAAATGGGAAGAATCCCCGAAACAGGCACCGAAGGCATCGACCCCGAGGACGGAGCCGAATCGATCCGTGCCGAGGCCCCGAGGGGAAGAGTCGGAACCGAAACGTCGGTTCGACTCTCGGCCCCGGAACCAAGGACAGATCGTCGGCTCCGAGATTCCGGTACCGGGTCCGACGGAGTCGAGGTGAGAGGAACAGACCGAGAAAAGGACGGTTCTGGACCCGAGGGCTCCACAATCAGAAGATCAACCTCTTCCGGCTCCAAAGACTGGACAGGTCTCGGAGGAGGAATGGATGGAGACAATGGGAGGCCTTCAAGTTTCGACACCAACTGGGTGGAAACTGAAATAAGTTTGGACAGGGCCGAATGCTCCAATAACTTCTGCACCACACGATCCACATCGACATCGGAGAGTTTGGACGAAGAACGGGTCGAAGGAACCAAGACGGAGCCGACCTCAATAAAGTCGATGGAGGGAGCTCCATCACCGGTTCCAAGACTCGAGGCTCAGGAACCGACACCAGTTGAACACTCGGCCCCGAAGTCTGTGGAACCGGTGATCTAACTTTACTCGAAGAGCTCGGAGCCGATGACTTGGGCTCCGACGTCTTCGATTCCTTCGAGGATTTCGATGCCTGGTCAGAAGCATCCAGAGCCTCCTGAAAGGAAGGTTTTAATAATCCTCTGTCCATGAGTTTCCTGCGCCTATCTGTCATGACCCTCCCACTAAAAGAGTGACAGATTGAACAGTCCTCTTGTAAGTGGAGAGGGCCAAGGCAGTAGACACAGGAAATAGAAGTTATGTCCTTACCATAACGTTCCATGTGGAGTGTTCATCTCGCCTTTGTTCTTACACATGGGTTCGGAGCCGATCCTCGGCTCCGTCGCCTCTTGCAAGCTCTGCATCGAGAAGAAGCTCGAGACAATCTAATACCCACAATCCCCCTCTGCCTTTACCTCAGATCTAGTTTGCAAGCAAACCAATCTCCAGAGAGAGCACATTCATACTTACATCACATATGCCCAGAAATAAGAATCTATACATAACTATATATATAGAAAGACAAATAGACATATATATAAATATATATATGCCAACTATGTACACAATATTTGCAGCAGCAGCAGCAGGATGTTCCTGGCCAGGCATCAAAAGAACGTTCTTCTTAGGGCGGGAGGGTGGGAATGTAAGAACAAAGGCGAGATGAGCACTCCACATGGAACGTTATGGTAAGGACATAACTTCTATATGTGATAGTGTTCAATCTCGCCGTTTGTTCTTACACATGGGTAGCGTCCCTAGCTCCTTGTTCCTGAGGAACTCACGGAAGGACGTTCTTGAGCACAGTGGAACCAAAGGTTGCCCTGTCCCTAGAAGCCTTGTCTACCTTATAATGAGAAATGAATGTATGTGGCTTAGACCAAGTAGCAGCCGCACAAATAGCGTCCAGTGGTAGGCAGGCTGCATGAGCCAAAGATGTAGACACTGACCTTGTGGAATGTCCTTTGGGTTTGTGCAAAAGAGTTTGATTTGAAGAATCGTAGACATAGATTATACAATCCGTTAACCACTTAGAAAGAGTTCTTTTGGTAACTGCTAGTCCTTTCCTGCTATCAGCAAAAGCCACAAAGAGTTGATCAGTTTTTCTGTGATCTTTTGTTCTATCCAAGTAAAATCTTAGTTGTCTGTGAACATCTAATTTGTGCAACATATACTCCATTTTGTTGGAGTGATTTTTGAAGAAAGTGGGTAATTCAATGGACTGATTAATATTGTTAATCGAACACACTTTAGGGAGGAAGGATGAATTGGTTCGAAGAGAAACTCTGTCAGAGTGGAAGATCAGATAAGGGTGCTTGATGGAGAGAGCTTGAAGTTCAGATACTCGCCTAGCGGAAGTAATGGCTACCAAAAAGAGAGTCTTCCAGGACAAAAATTTTAATGGGCAAGAAGAGGCAGGTTCAAAGGGGGGCAACATTAATTTAGATAACAACAAGTTTAGACTCCAAGGTGACGTAGGAGATCTGACTGGTGGTCTAATATGAAAAACCCCTTTTAAAAAGGCTTTACAAAGTCTGTGAGCCATAACAGGAGCTCCACATTCTTCCACATGGAAATTTGAAATGGCAGCCAATTGAACTCTTAGTGTAGCAGGAGAAGCACCCTGATGGAATAAGTCCGTTAAAAACTCTAATATTTTATTCAAAGGAGCTATAAAAGGATCCACTTGGTGTGTATTCGCCCAGAATACAAATCGCTTCCATTTACTAGAGTATGTTTTAGTAGTGGAAGCTTTATGAGAAGCCACCAATATATCCTGAACTGCTGGTGACAAAAGATCAGACCTGGCTAAGTTGGGAATTGGAGCAGCCAAGCTGCTAGATGGAGGGACAGGAGCGGGATGGGGAGCCCCTGACGAGTGAGTCAATAGATCTGGCTCTGGGTCCAGAATCCAGGGTCCCCGAATGCAGTGTGTCTTCAGGAAGGGAAACCAAATTTGACGAGGCCAGAATGGGGCAATGAGGATTATTGTCCTGTGTAGGTTTCTGGCTTTCTGGAGAAACTTTGGTATCAGAGGAAATGGAGGAAATGCGTACAGGAGTCCCGGGGGCCAATCGTGAACCAGTGCGTCCCTGGGGACTTCCCCTGGAGGGGGTAATAGGGCAAAGTAGCTCCTGCATTTGGCGTTCATTGGAGACGCAAACAGATCGCAGGAAGGCTGGCCCCACGCGAAAAATCCTTTCGCTACTGACTGTTTTAGGGACCACTCGTGCGGTAACAGAATTGCTCTGCTCAGCCTGTCGGCTATGACGTTGGATGACCCCGGGATGTGCGTTGCTATTAGAAAGCGACCCGTGGACTCCGCCCACTCCCCAGATTCTCATGGCCTCTCTGCATAGCTGATAGGATTTGGTTCCCCCTTGCTTGTTTATGTACCAGACTACAGACATGTTGTCCGTCTGAACTGCAATAGTTCCCAGAGGAAGAAGGGGAGCAAAGTGTTGCAACGCTAGAAACACTGCCCTCAACTCTAGAACATTGATGTGCAGATTGTACTCCAAATTGGTCCATTCGCCTTGGACTGTCTGTCCCTGAAAGATGCCCCCCCACCCTATCAGGGAAGCGTCCGTGGTCACCGTAACTGTGGGCGTGGGTAGCACAAATGGTCTCCCTTGGAAAGGTTGCACGTTGAAGCCACCAGTTTAGATCTATTTTGCATGTCTTCGTTATAAGAATCTCGTGTGTTAGAGGTAGTTGTTGAACGACCATTGTGCAAACAGTAGCCATTGTAGGACTCTCATGTGCAGCCTTCCCAAGGGTATTGCAATAAGGGAGGCTGACATGAGTCCCAACACCTTCAGTACCAGTTTTGCAGGAGATTTCCTTGACAAGAGTAGAAGACGATATGAGTCTGAAGTGATAGTATCCTTTCTGGGGGAAGTCTTAGAATTAACTGACGTGTGTTTAATTCTGCTCCTATGAACAAGATATTTTGTGATGGCTGAAGTAAGGATTTTCCGAAGTTTACGGAAATCCCTAGGTGAACACACAGTTGAAGAGTAAAGTCTCTGGCCTGTAATAGTTGACGCTGGGTGGTGGCAGAAAGGAGCCAGTCGTCCAGATACGGAAACACCTGGAATCCTTGGCGCCTCAAGTGAGACGCTACCACTGCCATGCATTTGGTGAAGACCCTGGGGGCTGAGGTCAGACCAAAGGGCAGGGCCCGAAACTGAAAGTGACTGGCCCCCAGCCGAAAGCGCAAATGATCTCTGGATGCCCTGGCCATTTTGATGTGGTAGTATGCATCTTCTAGATCTATTGAGCACATCCAGTCGTCCTTCTGTAAGAATGGAAGGATCGATTGAAGCGTGACCATTCGGAACTTTTCTTTCCTGACGAAGGTATTGAGGTAGCTTAGGTCCAGAATGGGCCTCCACTCCCCTCTTTTCTTTGCCACTAACAAGAACCTTGAGTAAGTCCCGAATCCTTGCTGGTCCGCTGGGACTGGTTGGATGACTCTTTTTTCTAGCAGCTTTGAAATTTCTATAGCTGCTGGCTCTCGCAGATGGGGCGGTACATCTGGGAGTCCTTTCTTTGGGATGGGATGAGATAGAAAGGGTATGTTGTAACCTCTGGTAACCACGCTTTTTACCCACTTGTCTGTAGTTATATTTTGCCAGGCCTGAGGGTATAAAGCTAAGCGACCCCCGACTGCCTCCAGAGCAGGACAGTCGGGCCTCCTCTCAGGAGTGCTGGAAAGGTTTACCAGGGAGTGTCTCCCTGTCACCTTGATGTTGCGGACCCCCTCTGCCGCCAGGGCGGCGTCTTCCACCTCTGCCCCCTCCTCTGCCTCTAGAGGGGGCATCTCCCTGTGTGCCTGGGAAAGATCCTTGGGGTTTTCGAAACCACATTTTTCCACCACGTTGCCCTTTGGGGTACGGTCTGGTTGGGGTGGAAAAACGGACTCCGACAGCAGACAGAGTCTTTCCCTCCTGTTCACACCGGGTAAGGGTCTCCTTTACTTTGGGGCCAAAGAGAGTGGCACCGTCAAATGGGGCGTTAGTAAAGGAAGACTTGAAGGCTTCCGCAAAGGAACATAAGCGCATCCAGGATTGTCTGCGAAGAGCAATCGCTGAAGCTGCTGCCCTACTCGAACCTTCGGCTGCGTAGGAAATCAGCCTCATGGACGAGTTAACAATAGATGTAAGGGTATTAAGTTGCGCTGTCACTTTCTCTGAGACAGCCGCATCTGTAGTACCCTGGAGGGTATCTCCCAACTCTTTGACTAGATCCCTCTGTAGACGTGTAAAATGGGTCAAATAGTTCAGGGATCGCATGGAAAAAGCCGCTGAACTAAAAATGCGCTTCCTGTATCTATCCATCGTCCTAGAATCTTTATTAGGAGGATGGACAGATGAAGAAGACTCCGACATCTCCTTTTTCGTGGCCGCTGCCACCACCATAGCGTCCACTGGAACTCCTTTGTTAAGTAGGACTTGTCCTGAGGTGCCGTGATGTATTTATTGGGTTTCCTTGGGACTGGTTCCACTGTGTCAGGAGCCTCCCACGCCCTTCGAGCAATTAGTTCCATTAGTTCGTGAAGGCGGAGTGACCCAGGAGGAAGAAGGGCGAGCACCAAATGCCTTCAGCAAAACTGACTCATCCTCAGAAGGGGGAAGGGACTGCCAGTCACCTCTCTGTTTCAGGATCTCCAATATGTCGAAAAGAGACATCTTCTGAAGGTGACTTAGGGGACCCTTCTGACTCATCTAAGTCAGTATCGGATGTCAAGGATTCTTGTGGAGAATCCAAGTGTCTCCTCTTACACAATCTTTTCCGAGGGACTTCTTCGTGGGAGCATCCAAGAAGCCTCGAGGAAGAGGGGGCACCCTCCAGGGGTGGCTGAGACACTGGTGCCCGACGCTTGGATGTGGCCGTGGGTGCAGAGGAGGACAACGGCCCTTTATGGGGAGGAGAGGTTGCTTCCACTGATGTGGTTGTCTGGGTAGACAACACCTTCCTCATTAGGTCGAAGCCCCGGTCCCGCATCTAAGAATCTCCCGGTTCCGAGGAAATGGGAAGAATCCCCGACACAGGCACCGAAGGCATCGACCCCGAGGACGGAGCCGAATCGATCCGCGCCGAGGCCCCGAGGGGGAGAGTCGGAACCGAAACGTCGGTTCGACTCTCGGCCCCGGAACCAAGGACAGACCGTCGGCTCCGAGACTCCGGTATCGGGTCCGACGGAGTCGAGGTGAGAGGAACAGACCGAGAAAAAGACGGTTCTGGACCCGAGGGCTCCACAATCAGTAGATCAGCCTCTTCCGGCTCCAAAGACTGAACCGGTCTCGGAGGAGGAATGGATGGAGACACCGGGAGGCCTTCAAGTTTCGACACCAACTGGGTGGAAACCGAAATAAGTTTGGACAGGGCCGAATGCTCCAATAACTTCTGCACCACGCGATCCACATCGATATCAGAGAGTTTGGAAGAAGAACGGGTCGAAGGAACCGAAGACGGAGCCGACCTCAATAAGGTCGAAGGAGGGAGCTCCATCACCGGTTCCAAGACTCGAGACTCAGGAACCGATACCAGTTGAACACTCGGCCCCGAAGTCTGTGGAACCGGTGATCTAACCTTTGCTGAAGAGCTCGGAGCCGATGACTTGGGCTCCGACGTCTTCGATTCCTTAGAGGATTTTGATGCCTGGTCAGAAGCATCCAGAGCCTCCTGAAAAGAAGGTTTCAATAAACCTCTGTCCATTAGTTTCCTGCGCCTATCTGTCATGACCCTCCCACTAAAAGAGTGACAGATGGAACAGTCCTCTTGCAAGTGGAGAGGACCAAGGCAGTAGACGCAGGAACTATGGTTGTCAGTCACTGACATTTTCTGGCCACACTGACAACGCTTAAAACCTGATTTTACCTTATCAGACATTATAGAAGTAAGAGACAAGTCCAGTAATGCAGTCAAATCCGAGAAAAAATTGTCAAATCCGGTATGAAAGTCAAATCCTATTAAATTTAAGAAGGGTTGTAGGCCCCGAAAAATTCTAACCGATAAAACAGCTTAACGGTACCGAGAATTTAACCAGTCAACAACACAATCACACAGTATCAAATAGAATTAGAAAATCCAATAAAATATAACAAATAAAGTTATATCTTAGCTTTAGACGCTCGAGCTAGCTCCCAGCGATGCGAATGCAGCAGCGGCAAACTAGATCTGAGGTAAAGGCAGAGGGGGATTGTGGGTATTAGATTGTCTCGAGCTTCTTCTCGATGCAGAGCTTGCAAGAGGCCGGCACGGAGCCGAGGATCGGCTCCGAACCCATGTGTAAGAACAAACGGCGAGATTGAACACTATCACATCTATGGTTGTCAGTCACTGACATTTTTTGGCCACACTGACAACGCTTAAAACCTGATTTCACTTTATCAGACATTTTACAAGTAAGATAAGAGTCAAGTCCAGTATAAGAGTCAAATCCGGTGAAAAAAGTCAAATCCAATTTAAATGTCAAGTCCGGTTGTCAAATTTAAGTAGGGTTGGTAGGCCCCGAAAAACTCTAACCAATTAATAAACTTAACGGTACCGAGAAATCAACCTACTCATACACACATACAGTCAGTATATCAAAAATTACTATTAGAACAAATTTTCCAATAAAATATAACAAATTAAGCTATATCTTATCTCAAGATGCTCGAGCTAGCTCCCAGCGATGCGAACGCAGCAGCGGCAAACTAGATCTGAGGTAAAGGCAGAGGGGGATTGTGGGTATTAGATTGTCTCGAGCTTCTTCTCGATGCAGAGCTTGCAACCGGCCGACACGGAGCCGAGGATCGGCTCCGAACCCATGTGTAAGAACAAACGGCGAGATTGAACACTATCACATCTAAGGGTAGTAGTATATACCCCATGATACACAGGACCATATACCCCGGAAGGGGTTAAGAAATTTAGATCAGAATCTAGTCCTACCCGTTCTTCCAAAACACGTGGGGGGGGGATGTAAGAACAAAGGTGAGATGAACACTCCACAGGGAACGTTATGGTAAGGACATAACTTCTTTATGTGAGAGTGTTCAATCTCGCCGTTTGTTCTTATACACGGGTAGCGTCCCTAGCTCCGTCACCCCGAGTGACTCATGGAAGAACGTTCCTAAGCACAGTGGAACCAAAAGATGTCCTGTCTTTGGAGACTTTGTCAACTCTATAATGAGTGATGAAAGTATGTGGCTTAGACCACGTGGCTGCTGCACAAATCGTGTCCAAAGGCAAGCGAGCTGCATGAGCCAAGGACGTGGAAACGGATCTGGTAGAATGGGCCTTAGGTTTGGTGGGTAAGGACTGATTTGACTTAGAGTATACAAAAGCTATACAATCAGCAAATCATTTAGATAATGTACGTTTTGTAATTGCCATGCCCTTTTTATTGTCTGCAAACACGACAGAGCTGATCTGTCTTCCTGTAAGTTTTAGTCCTATCCAAATAAAATCTTAACTGTCTGTGAACATCTAACTTGTGCAGCATATATTCCAACTTGTTAGTATGGTTCTTGAAAAAGGTAGGGAGTTCTATGGATTGGTTAATATTTGAAATGGAACATACC
The DNA here is from genome assembly GCF_019279795.1 of Protopterus annectens. Lineage (NCBI taxonomy): Eukaryota > Metazoa > Chordata > Ceratodontiformes > Protopteridae > Protopterus > Protopterus annectens. Next base: position 362,570,620 of record NC_056738.1, read on the forward strand.
TTTGGAAGGAAAGATGGGTTTGTACGTAAAGAGATCCTATCTGGATGGAAAATCAAGTAAGGTGGTCTGACCGATAATGCTTGCAGCTCTGACACTCTTCGAGCTGAAGTAACAGCTACGAGGAAAAGTGTCTTCCACGATAAGAACTTTAGGAGGCCGGACGAAGCAGGTTCAAAGTTTAGCAACATGAGTTGTGACAGTAACAAATTTAAGCTCCATGGAAAAAAAAATTTCCTGACGGGCGACCGAAGATGGAAGGTTCCTTTCATAAAAGCCTTACAAAGCCTGTGAGACATAATGGGAGAACCGTCCTCATCAATATGGAAGTTTGATATGGCCGCCAACTGTACTCTTAGTGTGGAAGTAGAGGCTCGTTCGTGAAAGAGGATAGATAAGAATTCCAATACTTTATGTAGGGGAGCTACCAGGGGGTCTAAGTGTTGGCTAGACGCCCAGTAGACAAAGCTTTTCCATTTACTCCTGTAGAGTTTTGTAGTGGAAGCTTTATGAGAAGCAACCAGAATGTGTTGAACTGCCGGAGAAAGTAGATCAGACCTGGCTAGGCAGGGAAGCGGAGCAGCCATGCTGCTAGTTTGAGGGACTGAAGAGATGGGTGAGGAACTCCTGACGAATGGGTCAGTAGATCTGGTACTGGGTCCAGAATCCACGGTTCCTCTGTTTGATGAGCTCGAAGAAAGGGGAACCATATCTGCCGAGGCCAGAATGGGGCTATGAGTATTATTGTCCTTTCCAGGTTCCTGGCTTTCTGTATAAATCTGGGAATCAAGGGAGTAGGTGGAAATGCATATAGGAGACCCGGGGGCCAATCGTGTATCAGTGCGTCCCTGAGGACATCCCCCGGAGGGGGTAGAAGGGCAAAGTAGCTTCTGCATTTTGCATTCAACGGGGAAGCAAATAGATCGCAGCAAGGCTTGCCCCATCTGCGGAAGATCTTTTCCGCCGTCTGTGGATTGAGGGACCACTCGTGAGGTAACAGGATGGCTCTGCTCAACCTGTCCGCAATGACGTTGGATGACCCCGGGATGTGCGTTGCTATCAGAAAGCGACCCGTAGACTCTGCCCATTGCCAAATTCTCATGGCCTCTCTGCATAACGGGTAAGACCTGGTTCCCACTTGCTTGTTTATGTACAAGACCACAGACATGTTGTCCGTCTGAACTTCTACTGTTCCTAGAGGTAAGAGGGCTTGGAAGTGTTGCAACGCCAGGAACACCGCCCTCAGCTCCAGAACATTTATGTGTAGAGTGTACTCCATGTTGGACCATTCCCCTTGGACTGTTCTTCCCTGAAATAGACCCCCCCCCACCCTATCAGAGAAGCGTCCGTGGTTATTGTGGCCGTCGGACTGGGTAGAACAAGCGGACGACCCATAGTGAGATCCTGACTGTACACCCACCATGAGAGGTCTCGTCTGCAAGAGTCTGTTATCAGAATCTTGTGCACTAGGGGTAAGTGCTGGAACGACCACTGCACAAAAAGCAGCCATTGGAGGGTACTCATGTGTAATCTTCCCATAGGAACTGCGATCAGGGACGCTGCCATTAGTCCCAAAACTTTCAATACCAGTTTGGCCGGGGCTTTCTTGCTCTTTAGTAGAAGAAGAACCTGTTGTTTGAGGGTTGACACCGTTATTGGAGGGAGCTTTAGCAGTGTATCTAGGTCTGCTCCGATGAATGAAATACACTGTGAGGGCGATAAGCAAGACTTTTAGAAGTTTATCGAAATCCCTAGGTGGGAACAAAGGTCGACTGTGTAGTCTCTGACTTGTATGAGGCGACGCTCGGTGGTGGCGGTGAGGAGCCAGTCGTCCAGATAGGGAAACACCTGGAATCCTTGTCGTCTCAAGTGAGACGCAACTACTGCCATGCATTTGGTGAATACCCTGGGGGCTGAGGTGAGTCCAAAGGGCAGAGCTCAAAATTGAAAGTGACTGGCTCCCAGCCGGAAGCGCAGGTGATCTCTGGACGGTCTGGCCATTTTGATGTGGTAGTACGCGTCTTTGAGATCTATCGAGCACATCCAATCGTCCTTCTGTAAGATTGGAAGGATCGACTGAAGCGTGACCATCCAGAACTTTTCCTTCTTCACAAAGGTGTTGAGATTGCTGAGATCTAAAATCGGTCTCCAGTCCCCTGTCTTTTTTTGGAACTAAAAAGAACCTTGAGTAAGTTCCGGATCCTCTTTGGTCTGCCGGGGCTGGTTGGATGACTCTGTTTTTGAGCAGCTTTGAAATTTCTACAGCTGCTGGGCTTCGCAGATGGGGTGGCACATCTGGAAACCTTCTTTGTTGAGGTGGAGTTGATGTGAAGGGGATTTTGTATCCTCTGGTTATAATGCTTTTTACCCAGGAATCCGAAGTAATATTTAGCCAGGCCTGTGGGTATAAAGCCAAGCGACCCCCGACTGCTTCCAGAGCAGGAAACCGGGCCTCCGTTCAGGAGTGCTGGAAAGGCTTCTCAGGGACGGTATCCCTGTCGTCTTGGTTATGCGGACCCGCTCTGCCACCGGGGTGGTGTCTTCCATTTCTACCCCCCCCCCTCTGCCTCTGGAGGGGGTATCACTCTGTGTGGCTTGGAAAGATCCCTGATTCTTACGGAACCACATTTTCCCGCCTTGTTGCCCTTTGGGGTACGGTCTAGTTGGAGCGGAAAAACGGACCCCGACAGCAGACAGGGTCTTTCCCTCTTGCTCACACCGAGTCAGAGTCTCCTTCACCTTGGGCCCGAAGAGTGTGGCACCATCAAAAGGGGCATTGGCAAAGGAAGACTTGAAGGCTTCCGCAAAGGAGCACAGCCGCATCCAGGATTGTCTTCGAAGAGCAATCGCTGAAGCTACAGCTCTACTCGATCCTTCGGCCGCATACGAGATGAGCCTCATGGATGAGTTTACTATGGAGGTAAGGGTGTTAAGTTGTGCTGTTACCTTATCTGAAACAGCAGCATCTGTGTTACCCTGGAGGGTATCTGTCAGCTCCTTGATGAGATCCCTCTGCAGACGTGTGAAATGTGCCAAATAGTTTAGTGAACGCATGGAAAAAGTCGCTGAACTAAAAATGCGCTTCCCGTATCTGTCCATAGTCCTAGAATCCTTATTAGGAGGAAGAACAGATGAGGAAGACTCAGACATCTCCTTTTTCGTGGCTGCCGCCACCACCATAGCGTCGACCAGAACTCCCTTGGTGAGATAAGTCTTGTCCTGGGGGGCGGTGATAAATTTGTTTGGTTTTCTAGGGACTGGTTCCACTGTGTCAGGTGTCTCCCACGCCCTTCGAGCAATCAAGTCCATTAATTCATCGAAGGGCGGAGTCACCCAGGAGGTAGAAGATTGAGCCCCAAAAGCCTTCAGCAGCACCGAGTCGGCCTCAGTGGGGGCTAGGGACTGCCAATCACCCCTCTGTTTCAAGATCTCCAGGATGTCCACAAATGACACATCCTCAGAGGGAGATTTTGGGGATCCCTCTGCCTCATCCAAGTCAGTGTCAGACGTTAGAGATTCTTGTGGGGAATCTATGTGCCTCCTCTTGCACAACCGTTTCCTCGGGAACTCATCAGAGGGGACTTCTGGTGAGGCCTCCAAGGAACAGGGGGAACCCTCTGGGGGTGGCTGAGGCAATGGAGCTCTACACTTTGGATGGGTCGTGGGGGCAGAAACAGAAAGCGGCCCTTTAGGGGAAGGAGAAGATGCCTCTGATGAAGTGGTTGTCTGTGCAGACAATACCTTCCTCATAAGGTCAAAAGCCCCTGAACCCCGGGCCGAGGACTCCCCTGGTTCCGAAGAACACGGGAGCATCCCAGACACAGGGGCCGTGGGCTCCGACCCCGAGGACGGAGCCGAGCCAGTCTGCGCCGAGGCCCCGAGAGGGAGAGTCGGCACCGAAAGGTCGGTACGACTCTCGGTCCCGGAACCGAGAGAAGAGACCGTCGGCTCCACGACTCACCTACCGGTTCCGAAGGAGTCGAAGTCAATGGTGTTGATCACGCAATGGATGGTTTCGGCACCGAGGGCTCCACTATCATCAGGTCATCCTCTCCCGGCTCCGAGATCTGGATGGGTCTCGAAGGAGGACCCATTGGAGATATGGGGAGGCCTTCTAGTTTCGACACCAACTGGGAGGAAACTGCAAACAACTTGGAAAGTGCCATGTTTTCCATGAGTTTCTGCACGACATGATCCACATCTGTCTCAGATAACGGTCTGGAAGAACGGGTCGAAGGAGCCGAAGATGGCACCGACCGAAGAATGGACGGTGGCGGCAGCTCCGACACCGGTTTCAAGATCTGGGGCTCAGTGAAAGATAAATGTTCGACGCTCGGCCCCGAGGTCTGTGGAACCGGCGAACGAACCTTCGAAGATGAACTCTGAGCCGATGATATGGGCTCCGACATCTTCGACCCCTTCGAGGACTTAGAAGCCTGATCCGATTTATCTAAAGCTTCTTAAAAGGCAGGCTTAAGCAACCCTCTATCTATAAGCTTCCTGTGTCTATCTGTCATGACACTCCTGCTAAAGGAACGACATATAGAGCAATCCTCTTGAAGGTGGAGAGGGCCAAGACAGTAAACGCAGGATGCGTGGTTGTCAGTGATGGACATTTTCTGCCCACACTGACATCGTTTAAAGCCGGATTTTGCTTTCTCCGACATGATTGAAGAAGTAAAAACACTTTACTAGGTTAATAACAAGAAAAAACTACCAATAACTAATTTCTATATATATGTAGAGTAAATATCTATATAAGTATAAAAAAAAAAAACTCAACAAAAACCACACCGAGAGAAAAGGGTAGGCCACAAAAAGGTGCCTTAAGAATAATATGAGGAATATTATAATAATAATCACACACACACACACACTTCTATACTATACTAAGTATTAGAAACTTATTTGTACAATAAAAGAAGTAGCTTATCTGAAAGAAGCAAAAAGTTATCAAATTTTTCTCTGGTCCGAGCTCTCCTCGATCCGATCTGTTGCAGCGGCAAACTAGATCTGAGTAATGGCAGGGAGGATTGTGGGATATAGTCTGGTCTCGAGCTTCTCTGAGATGCAGAGCTTTGCGATGCGGCCGACTCGGAGCTGAGGATCAGCTCCGAACCCGCGTGTAAGAACAAACGGCAAGATTGAACACTCTCACATTACAAGTTTTAAAGGAATTATAATAATTTAAAGGTAAACTTAGCCAGAGCCAATTGTGAAACACCCGATCTGTTTAACGGTAAACGAGATCTGGGGCATTCCCTAGAGCATCATGGGGTAGGGAGTAAGCCACGAGCTAGTTGAAGACCTCAAACTTTTGTAAACGTCCAAGTCGGAACCGAGGATCAGTTCCGAACAAACCAGTACAGAATGAAGGCGAGACAGAACAACATCACATCAATACCTTTTTATCAAGTGGAGAACTCAAATTCTCAATGTTGAGATCTGGTATCAGCAGAGTCATGGCAGCATTTCAAAGAGTATCTAGTGCTTCCACTATGAATGGATGAAAGGCAATCTGCTGAAGCACTAACTTCCCAATCTCACCTCCCAGAAAAAGAAATTCACAGAAAATCTGTCTTCAGTATATTTTCCAAGGGGGAGCCCCCTATAACCCCCGCCAAAAAAAAATATAATCAGCTCCTCCATGGTCACACACTCGGTGGAAAGTGGGAAAATACTGGGAAATGGCACTTAGTGCATGCATGATTCCCTAACACTAACTCTCAGTCAAGATGCCGGCATTGTCAACATATCGAGTTTTGGGGAACTGAAGGTTGGAGGGGGTAGGATTCATCCAGCAGTAGCGAAGTCATATTTACTCACTTGAGACAGAATTTAAAGATTTCAGTGATGATTTAATCTCTGAAAAAAAGAGTTTAGCAGTTAACTTCTTAATATTCTCAAAATAAGTCAGCAGAAATTTTAACATACGAGTCTTGTCAGTTTATTTATTTATTCATCCTTTGTTGACCAGGTTAGTCTCACTAGGCTAGTAGCCCTTTTCAATGGAAAATTCTGAAGGTTAGAGTAGCAAAATAAGCTTTCTTCCCAAGTCTATCAAATGCTTTTACATCTTTGTCAGGAAGGATAGGATTAGCATTCACAAGATGTTTGGCAACAGATGTTTTTGTATATGGGGGGGGGGGGGTCTGAAGAAAAACTTTCTTCAAAATCAGATTCCCCTTCCTGAGGTGTAGAAACAGGAGAATTACATTCCCAGTCAAATGGCTGCAATTCTGAATGGGAATCAGAATTACACAGAAACATTCATCATTTTCTTTTAAAACTTAGTAAGGATCCAGAATTTAAGGAATTAAAGTCTTGAAATAAGCCCTAACAAACCCCATCTAGCCCTCCCCGTCTGTCCCTCATAAAATAAGAAAAAAAATGCCTAACTCTGTTTTGTCTTTCTAGGAGACCCCTAGAAATAGACTGACCCAAGGATGGAGGTCTTCCCTGGGAATCAGGCTCTCTTGGTCAGCTTTGCAGTGAAGCATCACCTGCTCCCTCCTTCGAGACAGACAAGAGTGGCTCTCCCTTGACAAACAAAAGCAGCCTCACAGCTGCATAGGATGTGCCTAACTCCCGGTCCTAAGTGGCTTCTTCAGGAGCAACTCCAGTGGGATCAAGAGAAGGTAAGTGTTACAAGTTACCTGATTTGGCCAGGGCAGTGTCACTCATTGGTGGCTGAGGCAGTAAAAAAGTGGCCTGACTACTAAAGATGCCTGTGGACCTATGCCAGTGAGATTGTGAGAAAACAATGAGCGGTCCATGGTACCTGATTTGGACATAACAAAAACACCCATCAGCAGCTGTGGCAGTGAGGAAGCCAGCCTAAATACCAAACACTTCTGAGAAACTTTCTTTCACTTGACCATGAGGGAAGGAAGAACCAAAGTGCCCCGAGTCTGTTCCATGGTTAAGCTGAGAATAGTGCCTGAAAAGTGGGTAAGCAATCTAATAAGAGTGGGTGAACCTTTTGACGGCAAAGTTTTAGATCTAGCTTTGAGGTAAAATTCTTCATGACAGCACCCAAAAATAGTAGTTCAAGCTCTTAACTGTAATTTTCACACAGAAAACATACCATTGTACACAAAAAAATTTAAACTGTTTTCTTCCCCAGACTGGTAAGCTTAAGAAAAAATGCACTTTTTTGAAGAAAAAACAAAAGTGACAGCCACTAAAAACACATGTTCTAACTAAAATAATACAATTGCTGTGAAAAAGGTATACTTTTTCCTCAGAAAATTTAAGTAAGTCTTCATTACTGCTTAAATCAATTAGAACTGTACTGAATTCTCCTAAGTGCTAGCAGTGAGTAGCTTTAGTTTATTAGTCTGAATTTACTGACAAGAGCAGATTGTAACTCATCCCTAAGTATAAAAAGAAGGCATGTACTTACCATAACGTTCCGTGTTTGTAGTCCATCTCACCCTTCATTCTTTATATATGGGATCAACTCGGCCTATTTACAAGCTGGAAGATTTCTGGTTGGCTCATGGCTAGGTAGGTATCCCATGGAGTACCAATACAATCCCCAGATCTTGTTTGCTGCTGACTAGAAGAAATAACAACATACAGAAAGAAGCCAATACTAAAAGGTCTCCATAAATAATTAAATTAATATTTTTTCTGTCTCCAGGTACTTCCAGGATGGGGGCAGGAGGGCGGGTTCGTAAGAATGAAGGGTGATATGGACTACAAACATGGAACGTTATGGTACGTACATAACTTCTTTATGTTTGTAGTCCTATCTCACCTTCATTATTTACATATGGAACAGCGTCCCTAGCGCCTTATTTTTGGGTGGCTCAAGGAAAAATAGAGTACCATGGAACCAAAAGATGCTCTACCCCTGGAGGTTTGTAATGAGTAATAAAAGTGTGAGGGTTAGCCCATGTAGCAGCTGTACAAATATTATCAAGTGGGACCCTGGCTTGAAAGGCTGCAGAGGTAGACTGAGATCTGGTAGAATAAGCCTTGATTTTAAAGGGTAAAGGTTTACCCTCAGAATTATAAACATAAGCTATATAGCTAGAAATCCAGTTAGAGAGAGTCACTTTGGAAACTGGTAAGCCCAACCTGGATTCGGAAAAGGAAATGAATAATTGATCCGATTTTCTGATGTCTTTAGTCCAGTGCAAATAAAAACGTAATTGTCTATGGGCATCCAGCTGGTGAAACCTGTACTCAGCTGTGTTGGAGTGATTTGGAAAGAAAACCGGAAGTTCTATGGACTGATTCAAAGTGGCATGGGAGCAGACCTTGGGGATAAAGGAGGGATTAGTACAAAGGGACACCTTGTCTTTGTGAAAAATCAGATAAGGCGGTTTAACAGACAAAGCTTGCAATTCTGACACCCGTCTGGCAGACGTGATAGCCACCAAAAACATCTTCCACGACAAAAATTTCAAAGAGGATGAATGAGAAGGCTTAAAGGGCGGAGATGTTAATTTAGATAACACAAAATTTAAATCCCATGAGGCCACAGGCTCTTGAACAGGTGGTCTTAAAAAAGTGGCACCTTTAAGGAAGGTTTTGCACAGTTTATGAGACATCACGTTAGAATCTGGGAAACCTAGATGAAAATTTGAAATCGCTGCCAATTGAACTCTGATAGTGGCAGCCGCAGATCCTTGGTAAAAAAGTTCAGAAAGAAATTCCAAAACCACTGGAATGGAGGCAGTGTAGGGGTCAACATCCATTTTCTCCACCCAAAGAGAGAATCTTTTCCATTTACTGGAATATAGTCTCCTAGTGGAAGGTTTATAAGAAGATGTAAGGATATGAGTCACAGAAGGCTAGAAGTTGTGAAGACTGACTATGGATGGAACTGGAGCAGCCACGCTGTCAACTTGAGGGTGTATAAGGAGGGGTGAAGCAAACCTGACATGTGAGACAACAGGTCTGGAACTGGATCCAGAATCCAAGGATCATCCAGGAGAAGAGGCCTGAGGAAGGGGAACCAATCCTCACAAGGCCAGTAAGGAGCAATGAGGATCAGTTTGCTCCCCAGCAGATAGACGCAGGGTCCGAATTCACTTTCTGAATCATCTTGGGAATGAGTGGAAAGGGAGGAAAAGCATACAGGAGACCTAGGGGCCAATCGTGAACAAGTGCGTCTCTGGGTGACTCCCTCAGTGGGGGGATGAGGAAAAAATAGCTGCTGCATTTGGCATTGATTGGGCTGGCAAAGAGATCACAGCAAGGCTGTACCCACCTGCAGAAAATCTGTTCCGCTGTTTCCTGTTTCAGAGACCACTCGTGAGGCATCAGGATCGTCTGGCTGAGCTAGTTGGCTATCACGTTAGTCGTCCCTGGAATGTGCATTGCCACCAGAAAACGCTGGGAAGATCTCACCCATTTCCAAACTCGCATGGCCTCTTGACAGAGTGGGTAAGATCTGATTCTGCCCTGTTTGTTGATATACCATACTACCGACATGTTGTCTGACTGTATTGCAATAGTCCCCAGAGGAAGAAAGTCATGAAGTGCTTGCAATGCCAGGAGCACCACCCTCATCTCTAGAACATTGATATGCAGGTGAGCCTCGTGATCTTGCCATGTGTCTTGGATAGTCCTGCCTAGATAATGCCCCCCCCCCACCCTATCTGTGAGGCATCCGTGGTCACAGTGGCAACAGGTTGGCAAGGAACAAATGAAGCGCCTGCGGTCAGTTGATTGGGTAATGTCCACCAAAGGAGGTCCTTCTTGCAAGATTCTGTCAGCAGAATGTGGTGGGATAATGGAAGGTGCTGAAAGGACCATTGGGACGACAGAAGCCACTGAAGAATTCTCATGTGTAACCTGTCTAGTGGCATTAATAGTATGGTGGATGCCATGGTCTGAAGGAGCTGCAGAACAATCTTGGCTTTGACCGTTCATAAGGGGAGAAGACAATGAATTTGAAGAACCAGGTTCTATGCCCTTTTGGCAGGAAGACGAGCCACCATGTTTACTGTGTCTATCTCTGCGCCTATAAAAATCACAGATTGAGAGGGTAATAAGGCAGATTTTTCCCAATTTATAGAGATTCCCAGCTGGGCACAAAGCTGAATAGTAGCGTCCCTGCTCTGAAGGAGTAGATGTCTGGTGGGGCGGTCAGGAGTCAGTTATCCAAATATGGAAACACCTGGAATCCTCAACATCTCAGGTGAGCTGTCACTACTGCCATACATTTGGTGAACACCCTGGGGGCTGTGGTGAGACCAAAGGGCAGAGCACGGAACTGGCAGTGACTGGCTCCCAGCCGGAAGCGTAGATGATTCCTTGACGCCCTGTCCATTTTTATGTGGTAGTAGGCGTCTTGAAGAACTATTGAGCACATCCAATTTTCTTTCCTTAGCAATGGGAGTATAGACTGGAGTGTTACCATCCGGAACTTGTCCTTCTTTACTGATTCGTTCTATCTGCTGAGGTTCAGAATGGGCCTCCAGTCCCCTATACGTTTTGGCACTAAAAAAAATCTGGAGTAAGCTCCGGATCCTATTTGGTCTGCTGGGACGGCTTGGATGACTCTTTTTGACAGCAACTTGGTGACCTTCACAGTTGCCTGATCCCTGTGACTGGGTGGAACAACTGGGATCTTTTTGGGAACAAAGGGTGGAAGAGAAAAGAGTATGACATAACCTCTGGTAATAATTCTTTGTACGCACTTGTCTTGAGTGATACTTAGCCAGGCTTCTAAATACAAAGAAATGCGACCCCCCCCCGACCAGCCCCAGAGAAGCACAGTCAGGCCCCACATCAGGAGCGCTGGTAAAGCCAGACCTGAAAGGAATCGCGACCTCCCTGGTTTTGCGGACCGTACATGCCTCTATGGCGACGTCTGCCATTTTCTCCTCCTCTTCTGCCTCTGAAGGAAGAGTCACCCTGTGCCTTCTGGAAAAACCTCTGGGACTTCTTGAACCACATCTTACCGCACCTCTGACCCTTAGGGTATGGTCTAGAGGGAACAGTAAAATGTACTCCCACGGCAGAGAGTGTTTTTCCTTCCTGCTCGCACCGGGTGAGAGTGTCCTTTACCTTGGATCCAAACAATGAGGAACCATCGAAGGGGGCGTTGATGAAGGTAGACTTAAACGGTTCTGCAAAGTTACACAAAAGCATTCAGGAATGACGCCTCAGGGAAATTCCTGAACCCGCTGCTCTACTCGCTCCATCGGCCGCATACGAAATAAGCCACATGGAAGAGATAACGATAGAGATCAAGGTGGACAACTGGGCAGAAACCTTGTCAGGGACTCCCTCAGTACATGTACCTTGTAAAGAGTCTCCTAACTCTTTAAGGAGATCTCTCTGAAGTCTCATAAAGTGAGTAAGATAATTCTGCAATCTAAGGGTAAATGCCGTTGAAGAAAAGATACGCTTTGCATATCTGTCCATCGTTCGAGACTCCTTATTCGGAGGATGAACAGAAGAAGAAGTCTCAGCTAGCTCCTTCTTAGTGGCTGCCACCAACACCATGGCATCTACAGGCACACCTTTAGATAAAAAGTCTTTTCCTGGAGGGGAAGAAAGGAACTTGTTTGGTCTCCTGGGGACTGGCTCCAGGGCATCAGGAGTATCCCACACCTTTCAACTAACTAAATCCATCAGTTCGTCGAAGGGTGGAGACACCCAAAAGGCAGAAGGTTGAGACCCAAAAGCCTTCATGTACACTGACTCCTCACCAGAAGGGGTGACAGTGGGCCAGCCGCACCTCTGTTTAAGGATCTCCAGAATGTCTACGAAGGAGACATCATCAGAGGACGACTTGGAGGACCCTTCTGACTCCTCGAGGTCAGTGTCAGATGTCAAAGACTCATCCTGAGAGTCAACATGCTTCCTCTTACAAAGTCCTCTTCCATGGGGGCTCCTCAGAAGGACATTCCAGGGAGGTCTCGGAAGAGTGGGGGCCATCAGCCGGTGGCTCCTCAGGCTGGGGGTCTCTGGTGCCACTGGAAGGAGTAGGAGCTGAGACAGAAGTAGGAACTATAGGGGGAAGAGTGCCGATACCTCTGGTAGGAGCTGATGATCGGGGCAGCACACTCATCATCTCGAATGCTGACCTCTCCGGCTCCAAGGACCTCCCCGCTCTGAGGAGACCAAGGATGCCATCGGTGCCACAGCCATCGGCTCCAAGATAGACGTAGGGTCCGAACTCACCCTAGCCGACACGCCAAGAGGAAGACTCATAACCGAAGTTCGGTTCCAAGCATCCCTGTCGGGGCTGACTGGAGAGCTTCTGCCCCTGGACACTACGGATGGCACCGAAAGTGTCGGAGCAGAACTCGGCTCCGAAACAGCCACAAGGGGAGCTGGAGCCGAAGATTCCACCAGTGGTACCAAGTACTCCGGCTCCGAAAGACCAGCATGGCTCGGAGGAGGAATGAACACAGAGGGTTGAACTGGCTCGAGTGGCTCCGGAGCCGACTGGGTCGGAGCCAACAAAAATTTAGGCAAAGCAGACGACTTCAAAAGTCTCAGCACTACCCTTTCCACATCTTCTTCCAATAAACTCCTGGAAGACCTGGATGACATAGTAGGAGATTGAGATCTCGGAGGTATAGGAGACGCCAATAACAAGGAGGCCGGTAGAGGGTCCATAGACTGGCTCCAAGAAGCAGTCTCAATAGTCTCAGCGGTCGGCTCCAAAATACTTGGAACCGACCCTGCAACAACAATACCACTCTCAGTCAGCTCCGAGGTCTATGGTGCAGATGAGACAGTTTTTGAAACTTTAAGAGGTGGTTCCGAGACACCAGCAGTGCCGTGGAGGGGCTCTTAGAAGATTTTGACTTTCCCTTGGTAGATTTAGAGGATGATGAGGAACTAGACAAATCTTTCTCGAAGGATGGTTTAAGAAGACTTTTTAGGATGAGCTTGTTCTTCCTTTCCTGCAACACCCTAGGACTAAATGCATGACAAAATAAACAGGTCTTCTGTAAATAGATGGCCACTAAACAGTAAATGCAGTTACCGTGACCATCTCTGATAGACATTTTTTGAGAGCATTTAATACATTTCTTAAAGCCAGATGGCTTATGAAGTCTCAGACATTCTACGGTATAGGACACATGCACACAGAGAAAGGAAAGAAGGAGGACTAGGTCCTCTAACTTAAACCGGCCTAGCCCGAGCAAGGAAGAGATAAGGTCTTCTAAATGAAACAGACCCAAAAGTTAAAGAAAGTAAGAAAATTTCACACCCTCAACAGGAACAGTAACGAGCGAGAATTCACAAATCCAGGCTTATGTCAAGCACAAAAGTACAGTTTTGTACCTACCATAAATGTAGATGTTCGAGTGCTAATACAGCTGCAGTCATAACAGATGGGTTGTCCTGCCGTCAGGCGGGTCCTCGGTCGGCCGAATACCAAAGTCTAGGTCCGGCGTCGGTTGTCGTCGCTTCTTCCCTAACGTCAGTGTGACAGGGGTATAAAAGAACCAGCCGATGCCATTTTCTTCAGTTTTTCTTGCCCCAGATGTCAGGTGCCTCCAGAAGGAAGGCAATACATAACTTTTGTGTAATAAAGCAATGCCATATAATCAAAATACAGTAGTGCAAGCAAAAACACCATTAATGAATACCCCAATCAGGTTGTATGAGGAGGTGTTAGCCAATAGGCCTGTCCCAAGAGGGGAAGGAGGGAGGGAAACCTGGACTGCAGCTGTATTAGCACTCGAACATCTACATTTAAGGTAGGTACAAAACTGTACTATGTTCATCGTGCATACAGCTGCAGTCATAACAGATGGGTAGAATCCCAAAGCTAAGAAAGGGGTGGTAGGCACTAGGTGGAACTAGAAGGAGCCAGGATGCCCTGCAAGACTGTAGTGGCAAAGCCTGCTCTAGTTTTGGAGTATAATGGTAGGTGGTAGTGCTTGGAGAAAGTATGCACAGAACTCCAAGTGGTTGCTTCCAAAATATCTTTGGTAGGAACTCCTCTGAAGAAAGCTGCAGAGGTAGCTGTGGCCCTTGTGGAGTGAGATCTGATGCCTGCAGGTACAGTTTTGCCATGAAAAGAGTAACAGAAGCGTATGCAGTGGGCTATCCATTTTGAGATTGTCTGGAAATTGGCTTCCCTTGAGCTCCTATAGCATAGGACACAAAGAGCTGTTCTGATTTTCTGAAAGGCTTTGTTCTGTCCAAATAATAACGCAGCTGTCTGTGGATGTCCAAGGAATGTAGTAATCTCTCCCCTTTGTTTTGAGGATTAGGATAAAAGGTAGGTAAGTGTATAGCCTGATTCAAAGCTACCCTGGATACCACTTTTGGCATAAAGGAGGGGTTGGTTCGTAAGGAAACTCTGTCCTGATGGAAGATGATAAAAGGCTGCACAGCCATGAGGGCTTGTAGTTCCGATACCCTACGAGCTGAGGTAATAGCCAGAAGGAAAGCTGTTTTCCAGGACAAATATTGCAAATCTGTTGAGGCAGCTGGCTCAAAAGGAGGCAAGGTCAGCTTTTCTAGAATGAAATTGAGATCCCAAGCAGGTATTGGTTGTTTCCTTGGGGGTTTCATATTCTTAGCCCCTCTGAGGAACTGTCTTAAGAGGGGGTGAGAGAATAAAGGTGGATCAGTGTTGTATTCTGCAGAAATGGCTGAGGCATGGATTTTGATGGAGGAGAATGAAAGTCCACTGCTTAGCAGCTCAGCTAGATACTGTAATATTTGAGGTAAATTCAGTTTTCCAGGATTCTGGCCCTTTTTCTCAATCCAGGCACAAAACCGTTTCCATTTTGCGGAGTAAGCTTTTCTAGTAGACGGCCTTCTGGCCTCCAAGATGACATCCTGCACCTCCTTGGAGAGTAGGGTCTCTTGTGATGTTAAGGAATCTTCCATGCGGCCAGATTGAGTGTTTTCAGCTGACTGTGAAGAGTTTTTAAGCTGTTTTGAGTCAGAAGAAGAGGCATTAGAGGCAGGGTCCATGGTGGGGAATGCGTCAGGCTCCTCAGGAGTGGGTACCAGTGTTGTCTTGGCCAGTCTGGAGCAATGAGAATCATCTTTGGTTTGTCTGCTCTGGTTTTTAATAGAACTTTGGGCAGCAGAGGAAGAGGTGGGAAGGCATAAACTGTCATTGTTGTCCAACTGAAAGAGAGAGCGTCCACTCTCCAGGCCTTTGGATGAAAAATCCTTGAGCAGAATTTTGTCAATTGGTGATTTTTGTGGGAGGCAAAGAGATCTATGTCTGGCCTTCCCCATGCTTGAATTATCTCTGTAAAAACTTGAGGATGCAACTTCCATTCATGTGGATCTGTCATATTTCTGCTTAGGTTGTCTGCCAGCGTGTTTTCCTTGCCTGGCAGGTACTGTGCTTGAAGTATGATTTGTAAGTCCAGAGCCATGTTCCAAAGTGACATGGCGAGCCTGCATAGGGGGTATGAATGGGTTCCTCCCTGTTTGTTTATGTACCACATTACTGTGGTGTTGTCTGTCCTTATCAATAGTTGACCTGGATGCAGTAGGTCTTTGAAAGCTATAAGAGCATTTATTACTGCTAGCATTTCCTTTTGGTTGATGTGAAGGTGCTTTTCTCTTTGGGACCATTTGCCCTGAATGCACCGATCTGTCATGTGCGCCCCCCAGGCGTAGTCCGAGGCGTCTGTTGTGATGACTTGATTTGCTTGAGGCTTGCTGAATGGGAGACCTGTGTTTGTTTGGCATGCTTGAGCCCACCACAGAAATTCCTTTTGAAGACATGGAATTAGTGGTATTATTGTTTCCAAACTGTGGCTGTGTTGAGACCATAGGTTTTTCAGGTACCATTGAAGTTTCCTCATACGCAGCTTTGCACATGGGATTAGTAGGATGCAAGATGCCATGAATCCCAGAGCCTGCAGGATTTTCCTTGCAGTCAGCCTGGTGAAATTTGCTAGTGTTCTGAAGTATTGAGTTAGTTGCCCCTGCTTCTCTGGCGTGAGGTAGGCCATCTGGGTGTTTGTGTCCAAGTTGGCACCCAGGAAAATTCTTTTCTGAGAGGGTATTAGCCTTGATTTCTTTTTGTTGACTGTGTATCCCAGAGAATTCAACAACATTATTACATAAGCCAGATGTTTCAGAAGTATGTGCTTGCTGTCCGCTTGGATCAGGCAGTCGTCCAAATAGGGGTATATTTGTATCCCTTGAAGTCTGCAGTAGGCAATTACTGATGCCAGGCATTTCGTGAATACTCTGGGCCCAGTAGATAAGCCAAAGGGCAATGCAGAGAATTGATAATGGGTTGAACCTGCAAGAAATCTGAGGTATCTTCTGCAATTTTGTCTGATTGGGACATGCAGGCATGCCTCCTTGAGGTCCAATGTTACCAGCCAAGACTCCTTGCCCAGCATGGGAAGAAGCTGCTGTAAAGTGAGCATCTTGAATTTTGGTACAAGTAAAAATGTGTTTAGGATGGATAGGTCCAAAATAGGTCTCCAATCTTTTCCCTTCCTTGGTACCAGGAATAGTCTGGAATAAAAACCATGACCTTGTTCATGAGCAGGTCCCTCTTGAATAGCTTTCATGTCCATGAGATCTGAAATTTGTCTTTGTGCCTCTGCCCTTTGATTGTGTGGCAGGTTTGGCATGCCTCTCATTTTTGGAAGGGTGTGAAAATGGAATCTGTAGCCTCTGTTTATAATGTCCAGGATCCATTTGTCTTTTGTGACAATATGCCAGTTTTTTGAAAATAATACCAGTTTTCCGCCTAAGGGTGCTGCCATTTGAGCTTTGCTTGGCATGCAAAGGGGAAAGTCATTGGGCTTGCTTTCTGAATGGCTGTGAACTATCCTCACCACCTCTTTGTGCAGGAGCTTGCCATTGTCTGCCTCTAAACGATCCTTGAGATTGCCCTCTGCCCCTGGGGCGCCTATATCTACCTCTTTGGGGTCTGTCCGTGGCTGGAAAGGACCAATTTTTGGAAGGCCAATTTCTACTGAAACGTGGAGGTTGTACCTGTAGAAAATCTTTCACTGTTTGCATTGATTTAGCCTTTTCCTCCATTTTCTTTAATACCTCCTCAGCATTAACACCAAATAATACATCCTTCTGAAGAGGGGCATCTAGTAATTTAGCTTTGACATGATCTGGTAAGGTTTGTTCCTTGAGCCAGGCATGTCTACGTATCACTGATCCTGTAACAGCAGCAGCTCTACATGAGGCCTCTAGAGCATCAAAACCACATTGTTTACCATATGTTTACCCACTTGTTCTGCACTATGCATCAAATCCTGCAACTCCTTCAAGTCTGGTTGTTCAGGTTGTGACATTTTACTTCTCAATTGTGCTAACAGAAACTATTGGTACTTTAGCATATGGAACTGGCAGTTTAATGCCCTCATGGTTAAGGTGGCCGAGGTATATACCTTTTTTCCCCACCTTTCTAAGGATCTGGAATCTCTCTCGGAAGGTAATGGATTTTTAGCAGTGGAGGCCTTAATTCCCTTGGGGCCCTGTGAGATAGTTTCTGGGTCAGCCGCATGGCTTTTGTATAAAAATTGATGTGAGTCAGGAACCTGGTAGTACCTGTCAGGCTTGACTGGGGCTGGAGGTAAAGAATCCGGGTTAAGGCAGGCCTCCAAGTACACATCATCTAGTATGTCTAAGACAGGAGGTATAGCCAGAGGCCTGTGCTGAGGTAGCAAGAGAAAATCCCTAAGCCTTTTCTTGGAATCTGAGTACTCTTGGCCTTCCCAGTGGAAGTGTTCCCTTAAGGTATGCAAGGTTTCCCCAAATGAGTAATCCTCTGGGGAGACAGAGGAATGGACTCCTCTGCATCAGAATCTTCAAAAGGGGAGTAAGAATGTTCCTGTTCATCAGAGTGCGCTGATATAAAGGAGGCCTGGTCAGAGGAGGGGAATTCTTCCTCCACTCTGGGCCTTTTGTCCGGGGGGGTTGAGAACCCCTGATAAGAGTAATTAAATCCTCAGCCATTTTAAGCATCTGTTTTTTAGGCATGGGGCCTGGAGATGGGCCCTGTGTAGCTTGTCTCTTAGAATGCATGGCTGCTTTAGACTTAGTGAAAGCCTTGATGGAAAAAGAAGAGGAAGGTCTGAAGACACCTTGAGAGGAGGCAGACTTGTCTACATTTTGAGATTCACCACCAAGAGTGGCTTCGGTATCTGTAGTCGGGGTGTGGGCCGAGGAGCCTGCGACCTCGGGCACAGAAGACACTGCCAATGAAGTGTCGTCGGTAGTCAGGGGCTGCGTAGGCGCCTCGCTGAGAACCGGACCACCTGTAGTTGGCTTTGGCGTGGTGTCGGTAGAGGCCGCGGACCTCGTGTGTCGGTCCTTATCTTTGCGTTTTTTAGACAAAACTGGAGTCGGAGTATCCGACGACATAATATAGTTAAATTTTTTGCCAAAATAATGCTGGGCGAACTCCGCCCGACGCTTAATGGTGCGTTTAGTGAATGTAGCACAAAAACGACAGACCGAGACGTCGTGGTCTGGGCCTAAGCAAGGAATACAGAGGGAATGAAAATCCTTATGCGGTATTTGCTTCCCACATGAAATACAATTATTAACTTTGTCTGACATCGGTCTGAGGCAAGAAAAGTTTCCCCAACAGGGTACTTAGCTTTCAAGAAGACTTCGGTTGCAAAATTTTCGTAATTTCAGGAGCTGGCCGACCGGCACTTGCGAACTGCTTCTGCTTCAGGCACCGCGCGGCAAGAAAGACTGGAGAAAATGGCGTCAGCTGGTTCTTTTATACCCCTGTCGCACTGACGTCAGGGAAGAAGCGATGACAACCGACGCCGGACCTAGATTTGGAATTCAGCCGACCGAGGACCCGCCTGACGGCAGGACAACCCATCTGTTATGACTGCAGCTGTATGCATGATGAACATCAGAACGTAGTTCTGTTAACAATATTAGCAATCCAACTATGCTAACAACAAGCTAATTAATTAGGCTAAATAACAAGCGGAAAACCGCCAAAAACTCTATCAACACACACAGAATAATAGTGCACAAAAGGCGCCTACGTTAATCCAATCTACAAAAACCAGTACACGGGATACCAACGAAGTAAGAAAAGGCCAAAGGCCAAAAGTTGCACCAAATGGTGCAAATAAAAGCTAACGACTCTAATAACAACTATAATAACAACTACGCTAACTGATTACTATAAACAGTAACAGTTCTAACTATATTAAACTATTCTAAACTAAACAGCCAAGGAAATTTAGTAAAAGTGGAAATAAATGCAACCACTTAGCCAGAGCCAAAGAGAAGCACAACCAAACTCATCGACGCGGCAAATGAAATCTGGGGATTGTACTGATGCACCATGGGATACCTACCTAGCCACGAGCCAACCAGAAGTCTTCCAGCTTGTAAATAAATCGAGTTGATCCCACATGTAAAGAATGAAGGTGAGATAGGACTACAGAGCATCAGTTGCTATTTCTTTATTTCAGTGCATAATATTTCTGTGTGTATAAGCACAATAGTTCAAGGCTGTCAACGGACTTAGTACATTTCAGTGCACAAGCATATAATGTTATAAGCGTTGCTTTATGCCACTAGCATTTTTTTCTCCGCAAATAAGTTCCCTACATAGTACAATAATAAATGTACTGTATTTCAGTTCTAACTGGTCAAGTGATAGCGAAAGCTCACAGGTTGTAAAGTGCTAACATAAATGTTTTGGCTTATGCTGTAGGTAAAAATAAATGTTTAGTTTTTTTTGTGCATTTTAGCCTGTCTAACTTAGGGTCTGCTGCTAAAAATAAGGTTGTCTATCTTAGAGTTTGCTGCTAAAATCAACTAGCGAGGGAAACTTAATATGTATAATGGCTTAATGCACCATTGAAAGATAAGCAGTGTACAAATTTTACTATCGTGGTGGTTTAAATGTGCTATCATTGCAGTCCTGCTTTTGCTAGTGAGATTCTTACAAGATTCATATAGAATATTGTCTGCAAATGTATTCATCTGTTCTACAAAACTGAAAGCTATTGCATAAATTATTATTAATGCTACTAGTCTTGTACAAGTGTTATTTCCCTCCATCCTCTCTTGCTTTATTACAGAAGTTTAACACCTCCTCTGAGCCGACTGTTTTTCCCCTCTACACTTTTTCAAACTCAGCATTAAAGTTTTACTGTCTCTCTAGACATGGGAATCCTCGGTCATTGTCCACAAGCTTCATAAACAACCAAACTGATATAGGTGACTACCTTCTATACTACAAAGCACAAGAAACTTGGCTACCATTTAGGCAATAATTGCTTATTGTTCTACCCTGTTCTTATTTTGTAACACTGAACCGGAGAGCATTTTTCACCAGGGGCTGCTTACTCTCTCTCCCTTGCCGAATTAGTACCCCTCCCCCCCTACACAGTCCTGCCAGTTACCACTATCACTCTTCTCCTGTGCTACTAAAATAATACACAGGCATTAGACTCTTCAGCATTTTCCTTATATAACTGTAGTTGGCTCGCAAGATTGTATATCACTGGCAAAATTCTACTTACAGTCGGCCATAGAACAGAAATTTCTCATGTGACTAAGCATACCTTTCCCCAGAGTTTCTGATTTTTTTTTAGCTGTGCGCACATCAAGACCTGGGTCTTCCTGCTCCGTTACCCCTTGCTTCACTTGGGCTCACTCCGTTCCCCTACCCCCATTCCCATCCACCCCATTTCAATTACATTTATTCTCAACTCAGCTCCTCGACCATTACAACTCATCCAATCACACTCATCTTCAAATCACTCCCACTCTAACTCATTCCTAACCCTCACCCCTGACCCATCACCAATAACTAGCCAAACTCCACTTCAACCATCCCCACCTCAGTTAAAGAACTATTTCCCTCTAAAACTACTTGTATCTTAATAACAAAAACTTTACATTATTTACACAAGCACCCGCCTTTCTACAATGTCTCTTATCTCTAACACAATACTCCTCACCCTCTCTCTATCCTTTTACCTCCTACTACACTTAACATCACTTCAAGCAAGTTATATATACTACAAACCTACACTGACGGCATCTACACAAACACAATCTCTTACCGGTTTCTCTGAAGTAGCCTCTAGCCTATTTGCAAAGAGACATAATTTTATATACCAAAGTAAAAATCCTTCCCCTACAAAACAACAACAATACAAACTTTGCTCTAGATTATCATTGCAAAACAAAAAGAAAACAGTAACCAAAAATTCTCCCACATACATATTCCAACCTACCCCAATGTGGAGACATACATCCCAATCCAGGTCCCATCTCCTCCACTCTCAACCCCCCTAAATCATATAAATCTCTAAACATCACAACTCTTAAACTTCAAAGTATCAGAAACAAAATTCCACAATTAAATGCCTGGATAGCTCACAACAAACCAGATATAATAGCCATTACTGAGACTTGGTTAAAACCATACATTACAGACACCAAATTTCTGCCCCCTGGCTTTTGCTTGTCTAAGATCAGATAGACCCCATAAAAAAGGTGGAGGTGTCACTCTGATATACCCAAATGCCTTTACTATAGTTCCATATACTAAGTCTAGCCAAAAGTTTTCCGCAGCCGAAACATTAATAGCTTTCCTAAACATGAATAACTGTAAAAGGCTCTATACTGTAGTTCTATATATCCCCTAGGCAATAACATTCCTATATTAGAAGAATTCCTTGCCTGGACAACAAATAATATAAAAAATGAAACAATTATTCTGGAAACATCAATATTAACTGGCCTGATATCTCCCATCACCATTGTTTCACCAACGTTAACCTATATAATGTTGCCCACCTAATCACCAACATAACTAGACACAAGAAAAACTATGACAATGGCTCAATCCTGGACTGGATTATAGTCTCCAACCTAAACAGAATCTCCTCCTCAGGGACACTCCCTAATAGTATTAGTGACCACCTACCTGCCTTTATAATACGTAAAACTAGCCCAACACTAAGTAAACACCAATATAACTAAACTATAGACTTATCCCTCTTCTGCCCAACCACCTGTAATGAAACCTTATAAAAAATGAAGTTATGTACTCACCATAACGTTCCATCTGAGTAGTTATACTTCATTTTTCTGCAACATGTGGGTATACGGATCCATATCGGATCCGAGCCGGCAACTTTTTTTCTAGCATCTGCTCCAAGCTCCGAGCTCCTCCCCTTACCCATAATGCCCTACCATCTCCTATCTTCCCTCAGATCGAGTGTGCTGCAACTAACAATATATATGCAACTCAACCTAATAAACCAAACCTAAAAACAGGATAAGGTCCGGGGGACGGAGGGAGGGAATGTTGCAGAAAATTGAAGTATAACTACTCAGATGCAGCGTTATGGTGAGTACATAACTTCTTTATCTGAAGTAGTTAACTTCATTTTATCTGCAACTTGTGGGACAGAGTCCCCAGCTACTCCGATCCTGGGAGGCCCTTATGGAAGGATATTCCTGAGCACCGCAGAGCCAAAGGATGCCCTACCCCTCGAAATCAGATCTAATTTGTAATGGGTAATGAAGGTATGTGAATTGGCCCATGTCGCTGCTGCACAAATATCGTCCAAAGGTACCCTGGACCAAAAAGCAGCAGAAGTCGCCATGGACCTGGTAGAGTGAGCCTTAACTATAGCAGGAGGAGATAAATCTTTTGCTTTGTAGGCATTTGAAATGCAAAGAGTGATCCATCTGGCTAAAGAAACTTTAGAAATTGAGTTTCCCATAAACGCTTTGGAAAAAGAAATAAACAATTGATCAGTCTTGCGGAAAGACTTCGTTCTGTGAAGATAAAAACAAAGTTGTCTATGAACATCTAACAAATGGAGTTTGTATTCACCTTTATTTTGGAAGATGGGAAAGAAAACGGGCAGATTAATGGACTGGTTTATTTTTGCTTCAGATGCCACTTTAGGTAAGAAGGAAGGGTTAGTATGGATGGAGACCCTATCCTTATGGAAGACCAAATACGGAGGCACAGCAGACAGAGCTTGAAGCTCAGAAAATCTCCTAGCCGATGTGATGGCGACTAGGAAATCTCTCTTCCAGGACAAATATTTTAAGTCCACCGAAGCTGCAGGTTTGAAAGGAGGAGCCACCAATGCCTGTAAAACAAAAGTAAGGTCCCAAGGAGGTACAGAATCCTTGACAGGGGGCCGTAACAGAAAAGCATCTTTAAGAAAAGCCTTACGCAGCCTAGAGGAGGCTAAGGCCATGTTGTCTTCACCAACATGAAAACTGGAAATGGCTGCCAATTGTACTTTCAATGTGGAGGAACTAGCTCCTTGCTGAAAGATACCAGAGAGGAAGTCCAATACCACTGGAACAGGGGCTGTAAAGGGATCTATTTTTCTCTGTGAGGCCCAAATGGAAAAGCGATTCCATTTACTGCAATAAAGTTTCCTAGTGGAGTCTTTAAGAGAGGCCACCAGAATGGATTTTACCTGGGATGAAAGACCGGGCATCCTGGCAATTAACGGAACCGGAGCAACCAAGCTGTTAGCTTGAGGCTGCCCAGATCGGGCGGACATGTCCTCGACAGATGGGAAATTAGATCCGGGCAGGGATCCAGAACCCACGGGGGAGCTAAGAGATGAGACCAAAGGAATGGGAACCAAACCTGACGAGGCCAGAATGGGTCAATGAGGATCACTTTGCACCATAGTCGGCAAGCTTTCTGAAGAAACTTTGGAATGAGAGGTAAAGGTGGATAAGCATACAGAAGCCCAGGGGGCCAAGCATGGACTCTGGGGACTTCCTCTAGTGAGGGAATCAGAGCGAAGAACTTGCTGCACTTCTCACTGGAAGGAGATGTGAAGAGATCGCAGCAAGGCTGACCCCATGCAAGGAAAATCTCCTCCACTACTGACTGTTTCAGAGACCACTCGTAAGGCATCAGAATGGCCCAACTCATTCTGTCCGCTAAAAAGTTGGAGCGCCCCGGGATGTGCGTTGCTATCAGAAACCGACCGGTGGAAATCGCCCATTCCTACACTCTCATGGCCTCGCAACATAGGGGGTAGGATCTGGTTCCCCTCTGCTTGTTGATATACCAGACGACCGACATGTTGTCTGACTGAATTGCAATCAATTCGAGAGGTAGGACTGTGTGAAAGGCTTCCAACGCTAAAAGCACTGCCCTCATCTCTAGAACATTTATGTGCAAATTGGTCTCTGTCTGGGACCACGTGTCTTGGACTGTCCTTCCCGAACAGTGCCCCCCCCACCCAAGTTGGGAGGCGTCCACTGTCACTGTGGTTTGGAATGGGGGTGACGCAAAGGTGCATCCTTTTGATATCTCCGGTGAAGTTAACCACCAAAGAAGAGATGTCCCACAGACGTGACTGATCTCGATTGGAAATTCCATGGGCAGGTCTAGCCAAGACTACTGAACAGCCAGAGTCCATTGAAGAACCCGCATGTGAAGGCACGCATAAGGGAGAATAGATATGGCGGCAGCCATGGAGCCTATAACCCGGAGAATCTCGCTCGCCTTTGAAGACTTGGAGTTCGCTGTCTGAGCTATGTGGCACCTGAGATGTAGAATTCTGTCTGGAGTTAGGAATACCTTCATCTGCAAAGTGTCTAACCGTGCCCCAATGAAGTCTAGAACTTGTACTGGTTGCAAATCGGATTTGTGAACATTGACTGTAATTTCCAGTAGGTCTGCTAACCAAAGTGATGCTTGTTGGGCGCAGAGAAGAGCCAGTCGTCCACGTATGGAAACACCTGAATACCCTGAAGCCTCAGGTGAGCCACTACAACTGCCATTACCTTGGTGAACACCCTGGGGCCTGTGGTGAGACCAAAGGGTAGGGCTCTGAACTGAAAATGACTGGCTCCCAGCCAGAAGCACAGAAACCTCCTGGAGCTTCTGTGTATTTTGATGTAGTAGTAAGCATCCTGAAGGTCTAACGAGCACATCCAGTTGCACTCTCGGAGATAAGGTAGAATGGACTGTAGGGTGACCATCCGGAATTTCTGTTTGGCTACCAACAGGTTTAATGTTGATAGGTCTAGAATGGGTCTGAGGTCTCCCGTCATTTTTGGCACCAAAAAGAACCTTGAGTAGACGCCTAATCCGGACTGATCGAGGGGGGGACCTTTTCGATGGCTCGTTTGAGGAGCAGCTTTGAAACCTCTATAGCTGCGGCCTCCCTGTGAGCGGGTGGAACATCCGGGAGGTGTTCTGAAATATTTGGAGAGGCAAGAAAGGGAATAGAGTAACCTCTGGATATTATCTGAAGAACCCAGCGATCTGTCGTAATGGACTCCCATGTCGCTGGGTGTAAGGACAATCGTCCCCCGACTGCTTCCAGAGTAGGACAGTCGGGCAACCCCTCATGGCTGCTGACATAGTCTATCCGAAAAGGGTTCCCTAGACCCGAAATTCCTGGGACCCCCTCTACCTCTGGGTCGGCGTCGATCCTGTCCCCCTCTGCCTCTGGGGGAATAGCTGTCCTGAGAATCCTGGGAAAACTGAGATTTTTGGAATCACATCTTCTTCTGCCCTCTTTGATTCCTACAGAAGGACCGTTGAGGATTAGAGAAGCAGACTCCGACAGCAGACAAAGTCTTCCCGTCCTTTTCGCTCTGGACAAGTGTGTCACGTACTGTCTTTCCAAAGAGGGAAGAACCGTCGTAGGCAGCGTTGATAAACAATGCCTTGAAAGGGTCCGCGAACTGACACAATCTGAGCCAGGCATGATGCCTCATGGCTATGCCTGTCCCAGCCGCCCTAGCTGCTCCTTCTTTGGCATGGGAAAGTAGCTGCATAGATGTGTTTGAAACTGACTTCAGAGTAGACATTTTTGCAGAGAACAGCTGTCTGTCCTGCGGCGATAAAGACTCTGGGGGCGACTCAGCGAATTCCGAAGCAAGGTCTCGCTGAAGCCGAATCACATGTGCCAAATAATTCAGCGCACAGATAGAAAAAGTCACTGAGGAGTATACGCGCTTCCCAAATCTATCCACCAACCTGGACTCCTTGTCTGGAGGGTGGACTAAGGAACTCTCCTGTGCTAGTTCCTTCTTTGTGGCCGCTGCGACCAACATAGCATCAACTGGGGCTCTTTTTGACCAGGGTTGTCTGTCAGAAGGGGGAGATAAAACCTTGTCAGGGCATTTGGGGATGAGCTCTACGGTGTCGGGCTCCTTCAATGCCCTCGTGGTGATGAGGTCCACCAAGAGGTCTGCTGGTGGGGACACGCGGGAAGTAGACGGGCCCATGCCAAAGGCCTCAAGGAACACTGACTCATCCCCAAAAGGTTTTGGGGCTGACCAACCTCCCCATCTGGTGGAGGATCTCCATAATTTCTCCGAAGGAGACGTCTTCGGGAGGTGACCTGGGGGAACCTTCTCCTTCATCTAAGTCAGTGTCAGTAGTGAGGGACTCGGGGGAGTCCAAGTGCCTCCTTTTGCACTTGCTCTTACAGTGACCCTCTTCAGTGGGACTTTCAGAAGGGGAT
Source organism: Protopterus annectens (assembly GCF_019279795.1). NCBI lineage: Eukaryota > Metazoa > Chordata > Ceratodontiformes > Protopteridae > Protopterus > Protopterus annectens. The sequence goes on from NC_056738.1 coordinate 362,597,025, forward strand.
CCACGAGCCGTAGGGGTTTCCTTGGGGAAAATGACCTGGGGATCCTCTGGCACAGGCTGTCCCTGAGACAGGATGAAAAGAGTCGTTGCCAAATCCAGGGGGGCCTGGGTGGTATCCAAGGGGATGGGCTGGGGTCTCAATCCTTTGGAGAGAACCCTCTCCACCACTTCGAAGGCCGAGGGAGAAGTCCTCCCTGGATCCGAAGCTGGGACCGGAGCCGAAGACAGGGTAGCCTGAGGTTCGAGGAAACGGATTGGGTCCGAAAAGGTCAGAGCCGAAGAATCTATTCCCCCCCGGGTCCAACTCCCTATCCACGGCTCCGAGAGCCACTCGTATCCGAACAACTCGGATCCGAGAGACTCAAGGTAACAGCCGGAGTCGAGGTTGGAGGACCAGCTCTGAAAAAACTCAGATCCAAGAGCCCTGAAGCCGAAGCATGGATCGGGGAAGGAAAGATGGGGCGGAAAAGAGGCATGGAGGTCGCCCCTCCAGAGGGAGAGGGACCTGGCAAGACTCCCATCTGAATTTGGGTCTGAATAAATCTCCGCATCATCCTGTCCATATCCATGTCCAATAGGCTCCGAGTTGACCTCGAAGAGGCCACCGACTCGGATCTGGCTGGTCTGCGCAGTGGTGGGGACGGCCTCGGGTCCGAATGTTCCAACGGCTCCGGTGAGAAACGAGGAGACCGGAGCCATGGAGAAACAGGCCTCATGGTCTTAGATGGGGGGGATGAGAAAGATCTTCCTGTCTGGGGACCTCTTACTATGCCTGTCCTTCTTTTTCTCCCTTTCTTCTCTGCGCTTTTCCTTTTCCTTCTCTTTTTCTTTTTCCTTATCTTTGTCAGAATCGCTGACTGAAGATCTGTCCTTTGAAGACCTATCGCCAGATGAAGAGGGAGGTTGAGTCCCTGTCTGGGTGGAAGGTGGTACACTAGCGACCGAGGCCGAGGCAGAATCCAGCATGGCAGCAGGGAAAAGGCCTTTGGTAACTAGCTTGGCCTTATGATCTCTAAGGGCCCTAGGGTTGAAACCTGAATAGACAGCTCATTGAGTGGACAAATGTGCCACTCCTAAGAATATCACACACAGAGTGTGACCATCGGCCGGGGAAAGCTTATGGCCACACTCTGTACATTTTTTGAACACAGGCTTTGGCTGGTCAGCCATAGTCCTGCACTCCAAGGTACAAGCACTACCTTTTCAAAAAAACAGACACACACAGGTAGGGGAAGGGCAGGCCTAACTACTACTCTATACAAAAAAAACTTTTTTTTTTTTTTTTACACCAACGACCAAACGCGATACTACAGAAGGGGAGGAAGGGAAATCCTAGTCAAGCACACCTAGATATCAGCAAAAAAATTCTTACTTACTATCCCTGAGCTCAGAGCAAAGGAGATCACGATGCACACTACTGGCGCTGCAAATGAGATCTGAAGAAAGATAGGAGATGGTAGGGCATTATGGGTAAGGGGAGGAGCTCGGAGCTTGGAGCAGATGCTAGAAAAAAAGTTGTTGGCTCGGATCCAATACGGATCCGTATACCCACAGGTTGCAGATAAAATGAAGTTAACTACTTCAGATCATCAACTGGGATGCACTAGAATTCCTTCCTCTCAACAAGGCTGTCGAGTTTCTCAACTCAACATTTTTCAGGATCATAAACAATTTAGCCCCACACCATCAAAATAGAGTAAAATCTAATCATGCCAACTGGCTTACAGAACCCACATAGCAACTCATGACTGCCAGGGACAAAGTATGGAAATCATGGCAAAAAAAAAAAAAAAAAAAATCTCTCTGACTTCACACGATATAAACAGCTTTGTAATCAAGTAAAGCATCTAGTCATTACAAATAAAAAAGAACACTACCATAGTTTACAAAACCAACATAAGCAAAACACAAAAAATCCTGGACCTCCATTAATTCCTTACTAAATCCAGGCTCCAAGAAAAAGCCTTGTCCAAATCCGGATAAAACATCCACTGAAATAGCCTCGCTCTTTAACTCATATTTCATTAATACCATAGCTAACCTCACCACCACCTTTCCAGAAACGAACCTAGCCCCTCCAGATCCATCTACAAAAAATACCTGTACTTTCTCATTACCCACTTTTTCTATATCACCTATATCTACCACAATAAAAAAACTGCTTTTTAAACTCAAACCAGCTACCTGACAACCTACCTCCAGAATTCCTACAAATATCAGCCAGCTCTACTGCTTACCACATCAGCATACTTCTTAACAGATCTATTCAGAAGCCCCACATACCTTGGACTAGCCCGGTTAACAAATGTAAAATAAATAAAATAAATAAAATATTCTCCCTCTCCATAAAAGTGGCAACAATACTGATATTTCCAACTTTCGACCTATTGCTATCCTCTTTCCCATCTCTAAGATCTTAGAAAAATGTATTCACACTCAATTTCTTAATTACCTGCTTCATAACCAAATCATTTCTCCTATTCAATTTTAGGCCTGGTCATACTACTATTACAGCTCTTATATCCTTCATGGATACAGTTAACCAGGGCAGAGATGATGGAAAAATTACTTCTTCACTCTTTTTTAGACTTTTCTAAGGTCTTTGATATGGTCTCCCACCCCCTTCTTCTCACTAAACTCTCTAACGTAGGCTTCTGACCCCAGTTCTAAACTGGTTCTCAAACTACCTAACAAACAGGCAACAATCTACCAAGTGGCAACATTGTTTCTCTCTATTCCTTAACACAACCATAGGTGTTCCCCAAGGATCCACACTTGGGCCCCTTCTGCTCAGCATTTTCGTCAACAACTTCCACACCACTCTTAGTCAAGGTACTGTCATACAATATGCAGATGGCTCAGCCATCATCTGCACTAACAGGTCCACAACTGAGCTACAGCAACTCATCCAAACTGCCCTCACTTCTACCGAAACTTGGATGACCAATAATCATCTCGCCCTAAACCCCAATAAAATTAAACTTGTGCTATTTACCCCTAAAAAAACTACCCTAAACAAGGATGACTTCACTATTCATTTTCAGAATAACACCATCATTGAAGTTGTACCAAATACAAAACTACCAGATGTCATCATAGATGAAAACCTAACATTTGACCTGCATATTCACAGCAATATCAAAATAACACATCAAAAACTGGGTATTTTGTATACACAAATACTTCCTCAACAACTCCATAAAACTGTCCCTAGCCTCTTCCTTTCTGCTACCATCTCTTCTATATGGTGCCTTTCCTCTTACTAACATCCAGTCCTCTCTGATATCCAAACTTGACACATACTACAATGAAACTGCTAAATTTTAACCAGTGCAAAATATTCATCTCACCATTGTTCCTCATTACGCCTACTAAACTGGTTAGAACTCCCACATTATCTTACATATTTACAATTAACCACTGCACACAATTCATATATAAACCATCAAATTGCCCTGCCCTTTCTTCTCTACTTACACAGAACCATCCAAATAGACCTCTCCATTTCAAAAATCAACTGGTCCTGAGTGTAGAAAAAACAAACCTTTCAGCTGGTCAGCTGCTCTACTCCTTTACTATTGCAAAACTATGGAATACCCTCCCACCATCAATTAGGACTACCAGCAACCTAGCTCTCTTTAAAAAGTCTCTGAGACAACACCTTTCATCTCCATGGCAGTGCACATGTGCCAAAACGGCACTTCTCAACACCTGACCCCCTCTTCTATACTACCCCACAACTTCATTTATTACTACTCTGATATAACTCTCTCTATCTCAAAACACTTACCTAAGTATAGTGCTGGTACTATCTGCTACATTTGCTTACCTACAGTCAAGCTTATAACTACATAAGTGTTAATTACTTTATATATCCTAACTTGTCATATTCTAATTGTATAAACCACTTTAGCCTTGATATTGTTCTCTAATACTGTACTCTGATTTTTCAATTGTCAACTGAGACCCTTGTATTGTATGTACTGATCATGTTGATCTACTGTACTGTATTGTATGTTATGTACTGTGTATTGTTTATATTATATATTGCTCATTTTAGTGTGGAGCTTTTCTCCCCGGGCCTCCACTGAAAATGGGCTCACTATGGCCCAGTGGACCATCCCGGTAAACAAATGCAAATAAATACATAAATAAATAAGCAAGTGGAAGGTTTTACTCAGAAAACCACTTATCTGTCCAATCTTGGTGAAGAGCAAGACAACTGCCAATCACTCAAAGCCTGCAGGGAGAGCACACTTTGACAGCAAGAAAGTTCTGAAGGTTTGATGCAATGATTTTATGCAACTTTCCTCTAGTCTCTTAGATGTTAGGGTGCATGGAAGTTGTCCTGAAGTTCCGAATACTGGCTGGTTGTCACATCCTTGCCAAGATTTAACCCATACAGCTTAGGCTAGTGCAAGAGTGATCTAATTATGAACATCTACTGTTATGTTAGGTTCTTACACAATTGTACTACGTCCTTTATTTGATTAATGTTGCAGTTTTACTCAAATATAGGAAGATTCCCATAGCTTTTAGACTAACTGGGAGGAGAAAGACTAAGGCATGGAAATGGTGTCCAGAACCCCTTGCAGAATGGACCCAGTGAAATCAGTTCTAGCTCTAGAAAAGGCATCTATTTTGTAGTATTTTGTAAAGGATGTGTAATGGAAGGGGTCTACTTCAGAGGATCAAGTTTTCAAAATGTTGAACTTCAAATAGTCAAGACCATATGATTGACATTTTTAAAAGTCATACAGTTTGTACTGAGATCACGGTAAAGTGAGGATCACGGAATTTGCCCTTTTCCCACTGTAGTGCAATCTTGGAGATGGTATATATAATTAACAGGGGGTGCGGGGGTGCAGGGGGCTTGGTCCCTGCAAACACACTTTTTGGTGTTACTTCATCGTTCAACTTTTCAAAATGGCAATCATATGGTCTCAACTGCATGAAATTCAATGTTCTGAAAAGTGGATCACCTGAATAAGATCAGTGTGAAAGACAATCTGTCTGCTTCTATAATAGTCCTTAAGTCAAAATCCTTGCATAAGGTAGCAGAAGAAGAAGAAAAAGTCCCTAGATGAATGAGCTTTGATCTGATCTGGGAGGGATTTTCCATGAAAGGAATAACAAAATAATGTAGCCAAAGAAATCCAGATGGTGGTAGTCTGTTTACAGACAGGGCAACCTAACATTTTGCCTTGATAAGAGATAAACAGCTGATCGGATTTCCTAATGGTCCTAGTGTTGTCTAAATGGAACCTAAGCTGAGTATAAACATCCAGCAAATATAGAATTCTCTCTCCTTTATTTTGAGGGTTGGGGAGGAAAGTAGGCAAATTAATAGACTAGTTTATGAACATTTCATTGACAACTTTTGGCATAAAAGAAAGATCAGTCTTCAGGAATACCTTGTCCTTGTAAAAAATTAGAAATGGTGGAGATGCCATAAAGGCTTGTGGCTCTGAGACTCTTTTTGCTGAAGTCAGAGCCACTGTCAAAACAGACTTCAAACTGCAGAATTTTAAAGAAGCAGAAGAGACTGGTTCAGAAGGACAGAGAGTTAACTTCTCCAAAACATAATTCAGGTCCCAAGGAGGAGGAATAGATTTTCTGTGTGGCCTGATGTGAAGGATCCCTTTTAGAAAACGTCTGCCCTCAAGCCGTGCAGAAAGAGATGTATATTTTGGTAAACAGGCACAGATGGTCGACAAGAGTGCTATGACCCATTTAATTAAGGGTCCTGTTTTTTCAGACACGTTAGATTTTCTTGTAGCAGGTTTTCTAGTCTCCTGTAATACCTGTAGCAAGTCCTCAGAAAATAATTGCCTAAATGGTATCAAAATCCTATCATGTAAACCATCATGTTTAAGGTTTGCATGTTTGGATGAATGACAAAGTCCATCTGTTCTATGAACTAGTCCAACCTTTGGGTTAATCTGTGGTGATTCACTTTTGCCAGATGAAAAAAAAAGGGAGAAACAAAGTTTTAAAGACACCATGGCTGCTGCTTCAAAGGGTGCTCTAGTTAGAGTTTGAAATAATAGAGGAAGGTCTTATGGAGACATCAGATCACAAATGGGTGGACATAATAAAAAGCTGTCCCTCAAAACTACCCGAGAGAGCTTAACAGCTGCCATAGGGGTATTATCCATGCCAGTGTGAAAGTTAGAAATGGTGTCTAGCTGCACCTTCATAGTATAACAGCTGAGACTGAAATGAAAAAGACTAGCCAAGAAGTCTAGGATAGCATCTAATGGCACCAAAAAAGGATTTAAGCCTTTGGAACAGCCCTAAATGGAAAAATGCTTCCATTTACTAGCGTAACACTTTTTAGTGGAAGATTTCCGAGAGGATGAAAGGATGTGAATAACTCTCTTGGAGTGCATGGGATACTGGGCCATCATTGAAATTGAAGGAACCAAGCAGTTAGTTTTACGGGGTAAAGATTCTGTGGAGGGAACATCAAAGAAGGAGAAATTAGACCAGTAATAGCGTCTAGCACCCAGGGTGGGTAAAGAAGGTGAGCCAAAAGGAAGGGGAACCAAACCTGAAAGGGCCAGAATGAGGCACTGAGGATAATAGCCACTCTATAATGGGCTGCCTTCTGAAGAAATTTGGTTATCAAGGGAGTTGAAGGATATGCTTAATGATGTCCCAAGGGCTAAGCATGCAGAGGAGCATCCCTTGGAGACTGTCCTTCTGGTGGGATCAGGGCATAAAAATTGCTGCACTTTGTGTTGGACGGGAATGCAAATAGGTTTCTGCAGGGGATGCCCCAGCGGATGGAGATCTGTGCCTCTCTATCCAGATTCAGGGACCACTTATGTGGCAGAGGAATGTTCCTGCTCAAAGTGTCAGCAAGGATGTTGAATTTCTCCTGGATGTTCACTGCGATCAGAAGCCATTGACAGGACATTGCCCATTGCCAAACTCTCGTGGCCTCTGGGATATGTCCAAATTCTGCCAACCTTGTTCAGATACCATGCCACTGACATGTTATCAGTCTGGGTAGCAATGACACCCTAGGGCAGAAGGCCTCAAAAGGCCAGCAACAGTAGGAGGACCACCCTCATCTCTAAGATGTTGATGTAAAGATTGGCCTCGTAGTGACCAGATGCCCTGGGCAATCTTCCCCTCAAAACACCCTCCACCCCAGAAGGAAAGCATCCATGGTTATTGTGGCCTAAAGATGGGGAAGAACCACAAGTCAGCCTGCTGGTACAAGAGCAGATTCCAGCCACAACAAATGTTGCTATGACAAACATTTAATAGAGACACTGGCAAGTTCACAGGATGAGTTAAATACAACCATGGAACTGCAAAAGTCCACTGTAACACCCTCATGTGAAACCTCACTAAAAGTACTAGAAAAAACAGAGACTGACATATGTCCAAGGAGAAAAAGAACTGAAGCTGCTGACTTTTTGTGAATCTCCAGGATGTGAGAAGCTTGTATATGAAGAGAGTTCAGGCATGATAATGGTTGTTTAGCTGTCTGAGTGACTGCATGCAAATAACAATCAATAAATTCCAGTATTTGAACCAGTTCCAGGTGGAACTACCTGTAATTTGCTGCTATGCCCAAGGACAAACATAGCTGCAGCAGGTAATCTCAGGCTTTGATTGAAGAATCTTTGGAATTGGGGAAAGGAAGAAAATACATAAAGGAATTTCCCTTTCCAAGAGTTTGACATGGCATCTGCTCTTCAAGTCTCTGTGCATGGGACTCCAGCAGAGTATTCTTAGCTGCCTGTTTAGTGTGGAGGCAAGCAGGTTTATTTGAGGAGATCCCCACTGATGGATATCTGCAGGAAGATTTCTCTTTTCAGCATCCACTCATGAGGGTGTGCCCTAGATATTCTCAAGTAGTATGCCACTGAATTCATCTCTGAGGCAATGTAAACTGCCTGAAGAAAAAGACTGCTTTGGATAGCAATCTCCCAGGTTGTCATGGACAATCTGCAGAGATGATAGGATTTTGTCTCTTCTTGTTTGCTGACATACCACATAAAAAGAAGTCATGTACTCACCATAATGTTCTATCTTTGTTGTCCATTTTTATACTTCCTCAACTTTTGGGTTCAGATCAGAACCTCGGATCCAACTCAGCCATTACTGAAGCTCATGGTAATCAAAAGGCTCCCAAGCCTCTCTCTTACCCATAATGCAACAACCCTTAACATACCTCAGATCTTGTTTGCTGGTTTACATAAAGTAATACCTGCCAATATGCATGCATATGAACACCTAAATTCATATAAATCCTACAACATGAACTATATCTGGAGCTCAACATAAAGGACAGAGGTGCCCTTACAATATCTCATTCTTCCAGGAGTCTGTTGGGTTGGAGGGTTGGTGGGTGGGAAGTTGAGGAAGAATGAAAATGGACAACACAGATGGAATTTTATGGTGAGTACATAACTTCTTTATCTGATGTTATCGATTTTCATTCTGTCCTCAACTGTTGGGCCAGAGTCCCCAGCTACCTAAATTCTGGATGGATTCTAAGGAAGGATATTCCTGAGCACAGTTGAGCTAAATGCTGCTCTACCCCTCAAGACCAGATCCAGTTTGTAAAGAGTGATAAGGGTATGAGGACTGGCCCAGGTTGCAGCTGCACATATGTCATCCATAGAAGCCCTGGGCAGAGACAGTGAAGAAGCTGCCATAGACCTAGTTGAATGGGTTCTTACCAGCTTAGATAAGATTAGACCCAACTTATTACAGATAAAAGAAATACAATCCTTCAACTACCTGGCTAAAGTTACTTTGTAACTGGTTTGCCCAATTTCAAATCTGCAAAGGAGACAAACAATTGAATTGTCTTCTTGATTTTGTCATATGTAAATAAAAATGTAATTGTCTGTGAACATCCAATAAGTGTACCATATATTCACCTTTGTTTGCAAATTTAGGAAAGCATACTGACAAATTAATGGATTGATTGATATTGGACTCTGACACCACCTTGGGAAAGAAAGAGGCATTGGTACATAATGTAAGTCTATCCTTATGAAAAATTAAGTAGGAAGTTTTTAATGACACAAATACAAAGAGAGAAGTGATACCACGGCAGAATGTGTTTTATTAAAACTATAACACTTAAAACTGTTAAAAGCACAGGAGATGAGCATTTTTGGCTTTCACCTTCTTTAGATATGAAAAAGGCGAAAGTCGAAAACCCTCATCTCCTGTGTTTTTAACAGTTTTAAGAGTTTTAAGAGTTTTTAGTTTTAAGTTTTAATAAAACACATTCTGCCGTAGTATCACTTCTCGCTTTGTATTTGTGAATTTATCCTTTCTATAAGTGATTTTCCTGGTTTAACTGGACTTAATATGTTTGCTTGAGGTTTTAATGACAATGCTTAAAGTTCTGAAACTCTTCTGGCGGAGGTAATGGCCACTAGAAAGATATTTTTCCAGGTCAGGAACTTAAGATCACATTTAGCTGCTGGTTCAAAGGGGGAATTAATTAAAGCCTACAGTACCAAGTTCAAACCCCATGGTGGAGTAGGGTCTTTATATGGGGGTCTCAATGGAAGGGTGCCTCTCAAGAATGCCTTACAAAGTTTAGAAGAGGCCACAGAAGAACTTTCAAACCCCATATGAAAATTAGATATTGCTGCTAATTTGAACTTTAATGGTAGAGGAGCTTGCCCTTCATTAAAGACTGATGCCAAAAATTCAAGTATGTTATGTATCGGGGCTGAAAAGGGATCAGTATGCTTTTGTTGTGCCCAGTAAACAAACCTTTTCCACTTACTTGTATAAAGCTTTCTTATAAATGCTTTATGGGAAGATCAAACAATATGACAGGCGGGGGAAGAGAACATCAGTTGTCTGGCTATTAACAGAATTGGAGAAACCACACTGTTAGCTAGAAGTTTGAGATATCCAGATGAACCATATCTGTCGGATATGACAGGAGATCTGGAATTGGATCCAGAGTACAAGGTTGGCAAAGAAGATGAGGCCACAGGAAAAGGAACCAAATCTGATGAGGCCAGTAAGGTGTAATGAAGATGACTTTGCTCTTCAACCTGGCATCTTTCTGCAGAAATTTCAGAATTAGAGGAATAAGAGGGGAAGCATAAACTAGACTGGAGGCCAATCATGAAGTACAGTGCCCCTCTGTGATTCCTCCTGAGAGGGATTAGGGCAGAGTAGCTGCTGCATTTGCTGTTTAGGGGAGAAGCAAAAAGATCACAGCAAGGCTGGCCCCATTGGCGGAAAATAATTTCTGCCACCTTCATGTTGAGAGATCACTTGTGAGGTAGAAGAATAGACCTGCTCAATTTGTCTGCTACCACACTGGACTTCTCTGGAATATGCACTGCTATGAGAAAGCGGCTGGATGAGATCACCCATTGCCACACTCTGAGTGTTTCTAAGCATAAGGAGTAAGATTTGGTCCAGTTGATGTACCAAACCACTGACATATTTTCTGTTTGAATAGCAATTGATATGCAAGTTGGCCTCTTCGGGGAACCAAGTGCCTTGGACTGTTTTTCCCAGGAAGTGCCCCCCCCCCCCCAAATCTGGGAAGCATCCGTGGTCACTATGGCCTTGGTGTGAAGGAGAATGAAAGACAGCCCTGAAAAACCTGATCTGACTGAATCTACCACCAGCGGTATCTCTTACATGCCTGAGTGATTATTATTTGTGCTTCCATGCGCTGATAAAGAATTGACCACTGTATAGCTAGCATCCATTTAAAAATTCTCATATGAATTCTGGCTAGAGGAAAAAGAAGTTATGTCTTACCATAACGTTCCATCTGTATTGTTGATCCTCGTTCAGTTATTACGTGTGGGTATCGGTTCTGACCTCGGAACCGAGCCGGCCATCTTCCAAGCTCGAGTCAGCTACAAACTCTCAAGCTAAAACTCTTACCAAGAATTCCCCTCTCCCTGTTACCTCATATTGAGTTTGCAAGTCAAAAGAAGGTAGAGGCTACCGCTGGTCAAATGACCTAACAGAACCGGATGGTGAGATCCACTAGAAGCCACAGGAGGGGGAAGGAGGGAGGGTCGTAATGACTGAACGAGGATCAACAATACAGATGGAACGTTATGGTAAGACATAATTTCTTTATCTGATATCGTTAATCCTCGTTCATTCCTTATGTGTGGGACAGAGTCCCCAGCTACCTTTATTCCTGGGAGGCTCTCATGAGCACCATAGAACCAAAAGATGCTCTTCCCCTGGAGGCCAAATCCAATTTGTAATGATTGATGAAGGTATGAGGAGTAGCCTAAGTTGCAGCTGCACAAATGTCATGTAAAGAGGCTCTGACATGGAAGGCAGCAGAAGTTGCCACTGACCTTGTACAATGAGCCTTTATGGTAGTAGGTAATGGAATATTACTTTGTCTATAAATGAATGTCACTTCTTTCACTTCTTTCATCCCCTTACTTCTTTTTCTCAATTCCAGCTCACCTGAGTTTCCTTTTCATAAGTGTCCCTGTGACTCTTTCTTTAAATAGAAATATATCTATATTATTGTCAACTTCTTACAATGCTGCAATAGACTATCCTAGTTGTTTATTTGAATTTGAATTTTTGTCCCCTGCTAAGCCTCATACTGAACTCTATTGCATATATAACTTGCAGCAGGTTTAATGTATGTTTCTATAGTATTGTATAATTTTGTATTCCTGCATTGTGTGACATTTTTAACTTGTTTTAGTAGATTGTAGTGGAGCTTTTCTCCTCGGGCCTCCACTGAAAATGGGCATGTATCCAGTTGGACTAGCCCGGTTAACAAATGTAAAATAAAGAAAAATAAATAAATAAATGTCACACAGTCTTTTAACCATTTAGCCAATGTGACCTTAGTAACAGCACATCCTAATCTAGGTTCAGAATAGGCCAAAAATAACTGGTCTGATTTACGAGAAGCCTTAGTCCTGTTCAAATAGAAGCGAATTTGCCTGTGAATATCTAGGGTATGTAGGCAATACTTTCCTCTGTTTGAATGACTGGGGAAGAAAACTGGCAATTCAATGGTTTGATTAATGGACATTTCAGAGATCACTTTTGGCAGAAAGGAAGGATTAGTTCTCAATGACACTTTATCTCTATGAAAAATCAAATATGGACTCTTGATGCATAAGGCTTGAAGCTCAGAGATACGTTTGGCGGAAGTAATGGCGACCAAGAACAAGGTTTTCCATGACAAATATTTGAGGTTGCAAGAAGAAGCTGGTTCAAAAGGTGACATTTTCAAAGCTTGCAGGACTAATGACAGGTCCCATGGTTGAGCAGGTTCTCTAAAAGGAGGTCTTAGATGATTCACGCCTTTTATGAAGGTCTTGCATAACTTGTGTGACATAAGGGAAGAGTCTTAGACACCATCATGAAAAGTAGATATTGCAGCCGAATTAACTCTAATGGTAGAGGCAGATAGACCGGACTGAAACAGGGTAGACAGATATTCCAGTACTATCGACACTGGTGCTGAAAAAGGATCTACTTGTTTTTCATTCAGCCAAAAAGTAAATCTTTTCCACTTGCTGAGATATGTAATTCTGGTGGAAGACTTATGAGATGCAATAAGAATGTCACGTACTGGCAAAGAAAGATCAGTCTGCCTGGCAATCAAAGGAATTGGAGGAGCCAAGCTGTGAGCTTCAGGCTGTTCAGTTTGGGGTGAATCAGATTCTGCGGATGTGAGATCAACCCCAGGGTTGGATGGAGAATCCACGGTTGATCTAGCAGGTAAGGCCAAAGGAAGGGAAACCAAATCTGACGAGGCCAATATGGTGTTATGAGGATTACTTTGCTCTTCAACCAGCGGGCTTTCTTCAGAAACTGGGGAATGAGGGGGAGGGGTAGAAATGCATAAAGCAGACCCAAGGGCCAATCGTGAACTAGAATGTCCCTGGGTGACTGTCCCGGAGGGAGAATCAGGGCGAAATAGTTGCTGCATTTGTAGTTGGTCGAGGACGCAAAGAGGTCGCAGCAAGGAAGACCCCAGCGGTTGAAAATCTCCACCGCTATCAAGTGATTCAGGGACCACTCGTGAGGTTGTAGAATACACCTGCTGAGTCTGTCTGCTATCACGTTGGAACTCCCGGGAATGTGCGTTGCTAGAAGAAAGTGGTTGGTAGCCATTGCCCATTGACATATCCTCATGGCCTCTAGACAGAGTGGGTAAGATTTGGTTCCACCTTGTTTGTTGATGTACCAGACCACCGCTATGTTGTCTGATTGTATCGCAATAGTCCCAGATGGCAGCAGGGGATGGAATGCTTGCAACGCCAGAAGCACTGCCCTCAGCTCCAGAATATTTATATGCAGATGGGCCTCCATTTCGGACCAAGTACCTTGGACTGTCTGTCTTTGAAATAGCCCCCCCCCCATCAGGGAGGTGTCCGCAGTCACTGTAGCCTTGGGCTGTTGGTGGGAGAAGGGGCGAGACCATTGTGAATGATTGTGCGCCATCCACCAATTTAGATCTTGTTTGCACCTGTGAGTTACCCGAATCTTGGCTGAAAGAGGGTACTGAAAGGGATACCATTGTGTGAGCAGTAGCCATTGTAGAAGCCTCATGTGAAACCTGGCCAGGGGGACAATCGTAATGGAGGCTGCCATGGAACCCAACAAATGGAGAACAGAATGAGCTGTGGAGTTCTCCCTTGAAAGGATTGGAATCAGTTGCTGGTTTATCCTTAGAATTCTGTGCTCTGGAATGGATGCTCTGCAATTCTTTGTATTCAAGATGACCCCTATGAATTCTGTGGACTGAGAAGGGGTGAGATTGGATTTTTGCCAGTTTATGGTTATGCGTAGCCTTTCTGCAGTGAGGAGAGAGTATGCCAGGGCTTCTTCCAATAGATGTCTGGTGGGGGGGGGGGGGGGGGAATGAGACAGTCGTCTAGGTATGGAAACACCTGGAATCCTTGTAGTCGCAAGTGAGCTGTGACGACTGCCATACACTTTGTGAACACTCCGGGGGCTGTTGAGAGACCGAAGGGCAGTACTCTGAACTGGTAATGACTGGCTCCCACATGGAAGCGAAGGAATCTTCTTGATGGTCTGTCCACTTTTATGTGGTAGTAAGCATCTTGAAGATCTATCGAGCACATCCAATAGTCTTTTTCCAAAAGCGGAAGGATAGACTGTATTGTGGCCATCTGGAATTTCTGCACTTTTACAAAATTGTTCAATACACTGAGATCCAAAATTGGTCTCATGTCCCCAGTTTTCTTTGGCACCAAAAATAGTCTTGAGCAGAATCCGGATCCTATCTGGCCTGGAGGGACTATTTGAATAACTCTTTTTCTTAGCAGCTTTGAAATCTCTAATGCTGCTTCTTCCCTTTGACAGGGTGGAACATCGTGTAAGTTTGTTGAAAGAGCGGGACAAAGACTGAAGAGGATATGATAACCTCTGGTTATTATCCTTTGTACCCAAGAATCGGTGGTAGTGGTTAGCCAGGCAAAAGGGTACAAAGAGAAACGACGCCCAACCACTTCCAGAGGAAAGCAGTTGGGCCGCTCTTCAGGAGCGCTGGTAGGACTGGCCAGGGAAAGAATCCCTGGAACCCTTGTTACACGGACCCCCTCTGCGTCTTCCTTGAGAGTTTCCCCCACTGCCTCTAGGGGAGAACTTGGCCTGTGTGTCACAGAAAGAACCTTGAGACTTTTTGTGCCATATCTTCCCACTCTTCTGGTTTCTAGAGAAAGCTGGTTGAGGGGAAGAATAATGGACAACCACAACAGAAAGGGTCTTACCGTCCTGTTCACATCTGGTCAGTGTGCTTTTAACCTTGGGTCCGAACAATGACATGGCTTCGATGGGAGCGTTGAGAAAGGAAGCCTTGAAGGGTTCCGCGAAATTACACAAGTGCATCCAGGCATGTCATCTCAAAACAATGCCTGAACCCGCCGCTCTAGCTGCTCCTTCTGATGTGTGAGATATCAGGAGCATGGAGGAGTTAGATATCGATTTGATGGTAGCTAGCTGAGAGGCTACTTTGTCACAGACCTCATCAGACACAGCTCCAGCCAAAGTTTCAGAGAGCTCAGAAATTAAGTCTCTTTGAAGCCTGGTAAAATGTGCCATATAGTTCAGGGACCTGACTGCAAAGGTCGCTGATGCAAAAGTACACTTCCCTATTCTGTCCAGAGCCTGGGACTCTTTGTTGGGCGAATGGACAGTCTGGCTTTCTTCTTCCTCCAGGTCCTTTTCAGTTGCGGCCGCCACCACCAAAGCATCTACAGGAAGACCTTTGGACCAATGGGGATCACTAGCTGGAGGGGACAAAATTTTATCTGGCCTCCGTGGAATGGCCTCAACGGTGTCAGGAGCCTTCCATGCATGCTGCACGACGAGCAGGACAAGTTTGTTGGCAGGTGGAGTAACCCAGGAGGTAGGGGGCCGGGCACAAAAGGCCTGCAGGAACACATACTCTTCAGAGGTCTGGTTGGAGGGCAGCCAGTTACCTCTCTGTTTAAGGATTTCAAGGATATCACCAAAGGATACCTCAGAGGGTGATCGAGGGGACCCTTCCCCATCATCAAAGTCTGTGTCTTCAATAAGGGACTCCTCTGTGGAGTCCATGTGCTTCCTCTTGCATGAGATCTTTTGATGATTTTCCTCAGAGGGAGAAGCTGGGGAAGACAGCACAAAAGGGGTCTCCTGTGGGAGTATGTCCTGAGGCCCTTGCGCCTGGTGTCTGCTAGGAGCGGCTTGTGAACATTGCGGTCCAGAGGAGGGTGGGGAGAGTGATAGCACAGGATCTCCAACTGATGCCAGAGCCTTCTCCATAAGCTAGAAGGCTGGTCCACCAGAAGAGGGATGAGGACCCAGGGCAGGGGTCACCCTTTACCTAAGTGGCTCAGCCTGCCGACTCGAAGTCCCTGGATGGCTATGAAATGCCAAAGTATGTACGCCACAGCTGATATCCTGGGCTGTGACAAGACTCTCCTGTCACAAAGGCAACTGCGGCTCCTTAGTGAGGTCCATAAAAGGAACCGTAGTGGGGGAAGCCTGTGCTATATCAAGGGGCTTCAAAGGCAATGAAGGAGGAGAATAAGTAGGGGTCTTTGGTAAAGGGTGATCACTTCTCGAGAAAGCATAGGTCCTGGGGGGTGGAATACGTCTGGCCAAAAGCACTTGATCCACAAGACGCAACACATCGTGTTCAGAAAGGCTTCTAGTGGATTTCAAGGACATGGCTGAGGGAGAGTCAGGTCTATCCAAGGACGGAGCAAACTCGGTGCCCACCACGGAGGTGGTCTGCACTGAGAACAAACGGCGCTGTAATAGACTGAACTACTGGTGTCTGCACCGAGGAAATCATCGGTGCCGAAGGCGTGGTCTGCACCGACGATGAGGTCGGTACCGAAGCGGTTGTCGGCGCCAAGGCCTGAGCCGAAACAATCAGTGACGAAAGCTGAATAAGGTAAGATAAGGGAGTCTGAACCGAGGAGCTCCTCGGTACCGACGCAGTATGGAGCACACTAGTCGGTGCCGAGGTCGCAGATGGTGCCGACGGCCAATGTGCCAAGGGTCTAGGCACCACAAGCGCAGGAGTCGACGAAGGCAAATCTGAACTGGAAAGCTTAGCTTTCTTGGGTCTCGGTTCCTGAGGGTCCCCAGCTGGGGACGAAGGAAGAGACTTGGCCTTTTTATGTTCATCACTCTTTTTCTTATGGGATCTTGGAGGGGTTGAAGCCTCCGACCCAAAAACAGCCTCTGGAAAAGGAGATTTAGGTAGCCCCTTCAATATTAATTTATTTTCTCTCTCAATTAATGTCCTGTTAAAGAAATTCTTACAAATCCCGCAAGGCAGGTCAACTGTTAAATGAGGCACACCCAAGCAATAGACACACAGGAAATGTGCATCTGAAGTAGGTAATTTATGGCCACAATTTAAACCTCTTTTAAACCCTGGGCTACCTTTTTTATCTGTCATGTTAGTTAAGGAAAGAAAGAAAAAACAGAAAAATACCAGCAATGGTACAAGAAATACCCAAAGGTAAGAAGGAAAAGGGGTTTACCAACGATGGTAAAAAAGATTACATTGTGGTAAAAAGAGAGGAAAGGAGTTGAAAAGGTTCGAAAAGGGGTAGTCGCTAAATGCGATAAGGTAAGAGATAACTATCTAATAACTTTTTTTGTGAAAAGTTGTCTTACAACTCAGTATGAAGAAAAAATATTGTACTTAGCTCAAGAGAAGTAGCTTGACACGACCGAATGGCGATGCCGCAAACAAAATCTGGGGTAACAGGGAGAGGGGAATTCTAAGAGTTTTAGCTCGAGAGTTTGTAGCTGACGCGAGCCTGGAAGATGGCCGGCTCAGTTCCGAGGTTGGAACAGATACCCACACGTAAGGAATGAGCGAGGATTAACAATATCAGATCTAAGGTTATGGCAGCTAACATTGATCCTAAGGCTTGAAGGATCAAGATCAAGTGGGCTGAAATCTTGGTACTGCAAATTATTTTCCTGACCTGGAATCTGATAGTCTGTACTCTTGAGATGGGAAAAAAAGCTGTCACTTATATTGTGTTGAAGACTGCTCCTATGAATTCTAATGTTTAATTTGGTTGTACCTGAGACTTCTCATAATTTCTGGTTATCCCCAGATGAGAAGAAATCTGAAGTACCTGATCTCTTGCTCTTGTAAGTAAATGCCTCATTGGGGTGATAATGAACCAGTCATCTAGATATGGAAACAGGTGTAATCCCTGCAGTCTCAATTGAGCTGCCACCATTGCTATGCATTTGGTAAACACCTTGAAGGTTGTAGTGAGGCCAAAGGGCAGTGCTCTGAATTGGTAGTGACTGGCTCCCAGCCAGAAGCATAAGCACCTTCTGGATTGTCTGTTCATCTTTATGTGATAGTAAACGTCCTGATGGTCTATCAAATGCATCCAGTCATCCTTACCCAGGAAGGGTAGAATGGATTGAACTGTGACCATCCAAAACTTCATATGTCGAACTGACATGTTCAAGTCACTGAGATTCAAAATTGGTCTCCAGTCCCGTTTTTTGGCACTAAAAAAAATCTATTAGTAAGTTCCGGATTCTATCTGATCTGGCAGGACCTCTTGGATGAATCTTTTTCCTAGCAACTTTTGTATTCTAATGCTGCTGCTTTCCTCTGACTGGGTGGAACACTACAAATTTTGTATACATTTGGAGGTGGAAGGAAAAAGAGAATTATATAACCTTGGAAATAATGAAGGCTGTTAGGGTCTAACAAAGAAAAAAAATCTCTGGACAGCTGGTTTTGTGAACCCCCTATGCCATAGGGGCGTCGTCATCCATTAGAGTTTCCCCCCTCTGCCCCAAGGGGAACTTTCTCCACATGTGTCCTGGAAAGGACCCTGGGATTTCCTGAACCACATTTTCTGATCACCTAGTTGATTTCTAGAAAAGATTCTTTGAGGGATTTGAATAACATACGCCCACTGCAAAGAGGGTCTTTCCCTCCTTCTCACACCTGGAAAATGTGTCTTTCATTTCTGGGCCAAACAATGAACAGCTATCAAAAGGAGCACTGACAAACAAGGACTTGAAGGGGCTCCGCAAAATCACATAAGCGTATCCAGGCATGCCTCCTAATAGACATGCCCGAACCAGCTGCCCTTGAGGCATCTTTAGCTGTGTGCAAAATAACCCCGATGGATGAATTCAAAATGGATTGGAGGGTAGCTAACTGGGAGGCCACAGATGATCGGGCCTCAGCAGTAATGGTCCCTGAAATGGATTTTGAAAGTTCTTTGATTAAGTCCCTTTATAACCTAGCAAAATGTGCCAAATAATTCAGTGACCTAAGAGCTAAGGTCACGGAAGCACAGACATGCTTCCTAAATCTGTCCATCTTCCTAAACTCCCTTTTAAGGGATGACCAGAGGAACACTGATCAGCAAGTTCCTTCTTGGTGGCCGCCGCCATGACCATGGCATCCATAGGCACCCCCTTACTCCAACATTCCTGCCTGACTGGTGGAGCCAGATTCTGATCTGGCCTCATAGAGACTGGCTTAACTGAGTCAGGCTTCTTCCATGCCTGCCGAGAGACCAAATCAATGAGCTTGTTGGTGGCCAGAGTAACCCAGAAGGTAGAAGGGCCAGCTCCGAAGGCCTCAAGAAATACTGATTCCTCCAGTAAAGAGTTGCTGAAGATCCAAACACCTTAGTGCTTAAGGATCTCAAGCATCTTCTAGAGATGATCACGGGGACCCTTCACCCTCATCAAAATCAGTATCCTCAGTAACTAACTCTTGTGGAGAGTCCAAGTGCCTCGTCTTGCACTTTTTCTTCCGAGGAAGTGTCGGAAGAGATTGTGAAATCCTGCTGGGTAGTCTGGGATTCTCAACCTGGCTGTCCCTCTGGCATAGAATGATAAGGTTCCAAGCACAGGGATATCTGGGAACTAGACTGAATATCCAAGGGGGTTGGATCTGTCCATCCTGTCAGAGCAGAAAACACTCTCTTCACCACCTCCAAGGCAGACAGCTCCAGAGAGAAGGAAGACTTTGGCATCGAGAAGGAAAGCTTCTGGACCACTGTCTCCCCCTGCCCCAAAAGCAGTTTCCCCGAGGAGGAAGTCGGAGCCGAGATATCCAATACCAAAGCACCAAGGCCCAGAGACAGCTCCAAAACCCTCAGAGTTGACTTCAGCACCTCGGACATGAAAAGGAAGCTTCAGATCTGAAGACATCGGAGCCAGTGCACTCAAGAGTTGGCTTCATATCCAAAGATAAGATTATCTTCAGATCCAAGCCAGAAGGACCTGGAAGATTTGGATCGAGGGACTCTGAAGCAACCAAAGGGATCAGAGAACAAGTAAGAAGTGGTGGTGTGGTAGACGGATGGGTCTCCTGACCCGATGGGGTAGGAGCTGGCAAAACATCCATCTGGATCTGCACCAAGAGAAAGTTCCTCATCATTCTGTCCACATCTTCCTCAATCAAACCCCTGGATGAATGAGACAAGGCAAGGGAAGGTGACTTGGATCAGTGCATTTACAAAAACTGGGAAGAGACCCTGGAAGGCACAGGATCATAAGAAGGGAAATACCTGGTCTTTGAAGTAATAACTGGACCTGAAGCAGTCAGATCAGAAGGTCTCTTACTCGGATCCACTAGTTTCTTCTTCGGATCTGAAGGGGAGGAGCTCTGAGATCCGATTTTGACCTCTTCCTTGACGGCTCTGAAGACGGAGTCGAGGTAGCAGGAGACTTAAATATGAACTCCTTGAATTCTGGGGTATTGAACCCCAGAGATAGCTTCACCAAAGGAGGATAGCAACAAACCTTTTAGGATAAGCATATGCTTCCTATCCACTACAGTCCAGGGACTGAAGTGCTTGCAGATGGAACATTCCTCCTGAAGATGCTGCAGGCCTAAAGAATAAACACAAAGAGTAGGGGTGTCTGAAAGAGGCAGTTTGTGCCCACATTTAAGACACTTTTTAAAACCAGAAGGTCGTTTCGCAGACTTTCTGGCAATTATAGAAAAATAACAGTCATACAAAAGAAAGCTTTTTTTTTAAGTGAAGGAGGGGGGAGGAAGGAAGAAAGAAAGTAAGAACATCAATGATGGTATTACAATTACACAAGCTTGTATAAATAAACAGAAAAAAAGGAAAAACGGACTACCAACAATGGTAAAAAAAAAAGAAGTTATGTACTCACCATAACGTTCCATCTGACTAGTTGTACTTCATATGTTTTCAACCTGTGGGAATATGGATCCATATTGGATTCGAGCCGGCAACTACTGCTAGCATCAGCTCCGAGCTCAAGACTCCTCCCCTCACCCATAATACACCTCAACTGCCTTCCATCTCCAGATTGAGTTTGGTGAACTTATACAGAGAACCTGACCTGATAAATATACTTGTGACCTATACTGCAGCCCGTAGGCTGATCATGCGCCAAGGTCCAGGGGAAGGAGGGAGGGACGGTTGAAGACAAATGAAGTACAACTACTCAGATGGAAAGTTATGGTGAGTACATAACTTCTTTATCTGAAGTAGTGTACTTCATTTGGTCTTCAACCTGTGAGACAGAGTCCCCAGCTACTAAACTCCAGGGAAGCCCTCATGGAAGGATATTCCGGAGCACCGCGGACCCAAAGGATGCTCTCCTTCTGGAAGTCAAATCCAATTTGCAATAAGAAATAAAGGCATGAGATGAGGACCAAGTAGCTGCAGAACAAATGTCATCCAAAGACAATCTAGACCAAAAAGCCGCAGAAGTACCCATGGACCTAGTGGAATGAGCTTTCACCTGACCTGGAGGAGACATGCCCCTATCCTTATAGACCTGCAGGATGCATGAAGAAATCCATCTAGCTATAGTGACCTTGGAGATAGGTTTCCCCAAAAAAGGTTTATAGAAGGAAATAAACAATTGATCAGATTTACAGAATTTTTTTGTCCTGCGTAAACAGAATTGTAACTGTCTATAAACATCCAACATGTGGAGTTTGTATTCCATCTTGTTCACCAAATTGGGAAAAAACACAGGCAAATTAATAGTCTGATTGATATTGACTGGTGATGCCACCTTAGGAAGAAAGGATGGATTGGTTTGAAGGGAAACTCTGTCTTTATGTAAAAATCACGTACGGAAGTTTGATGGACAAGACCTGTAATTCTGAAATCCTTCTAGCAGAGGTAATAGCCACCAGAAAAGCTGTTTTCCATGATAAACATTTTAGATCTGCAGTTGCAGCAGGCTTGAAAGGTGGAGCGACCAAAGCTTGAAGAACCACAGTAAGGTCCCACAGGAAAACAGGATCTCTGACCGGGAGTCGTAACAAAAAGGTGCCTTTAATAAAAGCTTTACACAGTCTGGAAGATGCTAAAGAGGCAGAATTCAAGCCCACATGAAAGTGAGAAATGGCAGCCAACTGAACTTTGACAGTAGAAAAACTAGCTCCGTGCTGGAAAATATCAGCTAGAAAATCAAGAATAGCGGAAATAGGGGCCGTGAAAGGATCTAAACTCCTTTGAGAGGCCCAGAAAGAAAAACATTTCCACTTGCTGTGATAAACCTTTCTGGTCAAAGACTTATGAGCAGCTACTAAAATAGATCTGAGGAGTATAGTCCGGGAGTCCTAGCATTACGGGAACTGGAGCAGCCAAGCCGTGAGCTTCAGGCTGTCTAGACTCAGATGAGGCACCCCCGAAGGGTGTGAAATTTAATCCTGAATGGGATCTAGGATCCAAGGTGGAGCCAGAAGGTGAGACCAAAGGAAGGGAAACCATACCTGGCGAGGCCAGAATGGGGCAATGAGGATCACCTTGCTCCCCATCGACAAGCTTTCTGAAGAAACCTCAGAATGACAGGTACTGGCGGGTAAACATACAGAAGACCGGGAGGCCAAGCATGAACTAAAGCATCTCTGGAGGACTCCCACGGCAGGGAGTCAGGTTCAGAATGAAAAACTTGCTGCACTTTGCGTTGGAAGGAGATGCGAAGAGAACGCAGCAAGGCTGAACCCACTCGCTGAAGATCTGTTCCACTACTGCCAGATTCAGAGACCACTCGTATGGCATCAGAATGGTCCGACTTAGCCTGTCCACTAGAATGCTGTTTCGTCCCGGAATGTGTGTTCAGATGAGAAAGCGACAGGTGGAGATCACCCATTCCCACACTCTCATGGCCTCGCGACAAAGGGGGTAAGATCTGGTCCTTCCCTGTTTGCTGATATACCAGACTACTAACATGTTGTCTGACTGAATTGCAATCGTCCCCAGAGGAAGAAAGGCATGAAGGGCCTGCAACGTTAGAAGGACCGCCCTCATCTTTAGGACAATGATATGCAAGCTGGTCTCTATGGGGGACCACAGGCCTTGGACATTCCTGCCCAAAGAATGCCCCCCCCCCGAGTTGGGAGGCATCCGTGGTCAATGTAGTTTGGGCCGGGGCTGGAACAAAGGGTTTGTTTGTGTCTTTTGGCTTTTCCCGGTTAGGGGTCGCCACAGCGGAACTCCGGTCTGCTAATGATTGGCAGCTGATTTTTACATACTGGCTTGCCAGGCCTGACGCACAACCTTCAACGAAGGTACGCCCATTCACGCATGTCTCCACGCAGAAGACGCTCTAGCTGAGCATCGAACCGGACAGCTGAACAAAGGGTCATCCCTCCAAAATGTCCGGAGAGCTCATCCACCATTTGAGGGACGACCAACACACTCAAGTTAGTTGGATAGGATAAGTCAATGGCAGTTCCAACAGGGACCACTGAACCGCTAGAGTCCACTGAAGAATCTGCATGTGTAACCGAGCATACGGAAGAAGAATTATGGTCGCCACCATCGAGCCTAGGGCCCTCAACACCAATTCCACCGTTGGAAGATGAGAACAATAGATCAGGGAGACCTGCATCAGGTTTTGAACTCTCTCCGAGGTCAGGAATATTTTGCACTGAAGAGTATCTATCCTGGCACCAATGTAGTCTATCACCTGTACAGGATCTAGAAGAGATTTGGATGTGTTGATTGTGATGCCCAAACTCAGGGCAAGTGTCAGGAAGTAATCCCTGGTTTGGGAAAGTAGACACCCGATGGGAGCAGTGAGGCGCCAATCTTCCAGGTACAGATAGACCTGAATCCCCTGTAGCCTCAGGTGAGCCGCTACAACTGCCATCACTTTGGTAAAAATCTTGGGGGCTGTGGTGGACCAAAGGGTAGGGCTCGAAATTGGTAATGATTGCCTACTAGCCAGAAGCGGAGGAACCTCCTGGAGCTTCTGTGCATTTTTGTGTGATAGTAAGCATCCTACAGATCTAACGAGCACATCCAGTCACTCTTTTGCAGGTAAGGCATGATGGACTGTAGCGTGACCATCCATAATGTCTCTTTGGCAATGGGCAGGTTCAGGGTAGAGAGGTCCAGAATGGGCCTTAAGTCCCCCGTTTTCTTTGTCACCAAAAAGAACCTGGAGTAGAAGCCTGATCCAGACTGATCTGGGGGGACAATTGTGATGGCTCGTTTTACTAGCAGCTTGGAAATTCATTGTGCTGCTGACTCCCTTTGCGTGGGTGGTACGTCCGGGGAGGTATCTAGGAGATATGGGTGAACCCACAAAGGGGATAGAGTATCTTCTGGATATGATTTGAAGCACCCAGTGGTCCGTTTCTATGGACTCCCATGCCACTGGGTGCAAGGACAATCAACATGCCATTTGCTCCTCGGGGGAACCGTCTTAGGCTCTTCGAGTATGGGCTGTCCCTCTGGTAAGACAATGGGGACCGTAGACGGAGCTGAGGGGGTCTGGGAGGAGTCCGAGGGGGCAGACAGGGGTCTCTATCCGATGAACAGGACCCGTTCTACCACATCGAATGCCGAAGGAGAGCAAACCTCCTGTGAAACTAATAAGGAGGCCGGTTTGCCCAGGTCCAACACGAAAATCGGAGCTGGGCCTGAGGTGGACAGAGCTCTGAGGGAGGGAACCTGGTCCGAAAAAGTCAGAGCTGATGGAAAAGGTTCCACTCCCTCGGATTCGACACCCAAGCACCGGCTCTGAGAGCGGCTCGGTTCCGAGCTGGTCGGATCCAAAATGCTCCAGGCAGCTGTCGGTGTTGAGGAAACAAGTACAGTCAGTGCAGACCCCCTGATCAAAGCCAACTTTGGATCCGAGTACTCCAAAGCCGAAGGTTGGATCAGAGAAGGAGAAATGGGTTGAAAGAAAGGAAGCGAGCTCCCCTTCCAGAGGGAAGAGAGCTGGCAAGACCCCCATCTGGATCTGTGTACAGATAAAGCACCTCATCATCTTATCCAGATCTATATCCGACAAGGAGTGAGTTGACCATGACGAGGCCATGGACTCCGACCAGGCGGGTCGGGGTACCGAGGCCCGAGAGACTGGATGTGCCTCCTCCGGCTCCGGCTCCGGAGAGAACCTCAGAGATCGGAGTGGAGGGGAGTCACGGTTCCATAGAGTTTTGCTGGGTGAAGCAAGGTCCGGGGACCTCTTTCTCTTTTCCCTCGTCTTTGACTCTCTCTCCCTTTCTCTACCTCTCTTCTGTTCCACTGCCATAGGCTTAGATACAGGAGTTTGGGCCCCAGCCTGGGAGGGAGGAGAAGCCAGAGGAAGACAGGAGGGAGAGGCAGTCACAGCAGCTGCTGTGACTGAAGCTGAAGATGAGGAAAGAGAGTCAGTAGGCGGAAGAAGATCTTTGAGGGCCAACTTGGTCTTCTTATCCTTTAAGGCACGGGGGTTGAAGCCCGCACAAATGTTGCAATCCACACTAAGGTGAGCGACACCCAAGCACAAAACACACGGAGTGTGGCCATCCGCTGGGGATAGCTTATGGCCACAGTCTGTGCAGCACCTGAAGACAAGTTTTTCAGCCATTCTAGTTTAGAAAGAAAGCCTTGAAAAAGACAGGCAAATACTTTCTAAGACATCACACACACACACACACACACACACACACACACACACACACACACACACACTCACCACACTAGTCTATAGAACAACACTGAAGGTGGGGAGAGGCATCACAGAACAAACTACTCTAACTAGCTAACAACACTAACACTCGACGCCAAAGTGATGGGAGGGGAGAAAGGGTACCTGTACTAACCTAATCTGATGAAAAAAAGGAAAAATTTCTACTCACAGAAAGTTAAATAACCCACTGCTAGCTGGAGCTCAGAAGACACGATGTAAAGCAAATCACGGCAAATGAGATCTGGGGATGGATGACGGTGGAGGTGTATTGTGGGTAAGGGGAGGAGTCTGGAGCTCGGAACTGATGCTAGCAATACTTGCCGGCTCGGATCCGATACGGATCCGTATTCCCACAGGTTGAAGACCAAATGAAGTAAACGACTTCAGATCAGTTACAATACTGTAAAAGGGTAAGGCAATAATACATAAAGTGAAATTTAAGAGATTAAAGAGAGGAAACTGCACTTATCTGAATGAAACTTGAGAGCTAACAGTTGACCATGTCATTTCGCAAAAAGTGTCAAAACACATCTGATAGGTGTGTTAGGGGTTAGTGCATTATGGGTAAGGGAGAAGCTTGAAAGCTTTCTGGTTACCACAAGCTTTAGTAATGACCGAGTCGGATCCAAGGTTCGGATCTGAACCCAACAGTTCAGGACAGAATGAAATTTGACAACATCAAATCTGTAGTATTCTTTGCTAGGATTTAAAGGGTTCCTGGAGACCAGACGTGCTGCAGCGATTGATCCGGATTTTCATTTCCTTGATATTTTTGTGACTACCTCTGTCCCATCTTGTCCATACACCTAGGACTTTTAAGTATTTGGAACTTGTCCCCCAGTCGAGGTCTGAAGCATCCACTGAGACGTCTTGATGGGGAGAGAGAACCAAAAAGGGCACACTGGGATTGAGTGATATGTCGTTGATCCGCCAAAAGAATTCCTTCTTCATGAAGGGCAACCGAAGAAATGGGAAGTCCAGGAGCTTGCAGTGTTGTGCCAATACTGACTTGATGTAGCACTGAATCTACCTCATGTGGATACTGGCAAAAGGTATCAGTTGAAACCATGTACCCCAAGGCTTTCAATATGTCTCTTGCAGAGGTCAAGCCTAGTGGAAGGGGAGACTGGGACCTAAGAAATCAGGAGAAATGCCATCATACAGATTGTGTCTAGGTGAAATTCTAGGGAGGAAAAAAAACAGATCCACTGAAGGCTGAAGGACAGATGTTTTCAAGTTTGGGGTAAAACGCAGATGAAGAAAAAGATCCATTGCAAACTAGGTGTCTAGAAGAAATCTGACTTTTGAAGAGGCCTGAAGAAGAAAATTGTCTAGATAAGGGTGCTGGAGCTTGCAGAACACTGGTTCATCAGCTAGGCATTTTGTAAATGCCACTGGAATAAATACCAAAGGGCAAAGAAGAAAATGAAAATAAAATTATAAAAAACAAAATCTTTTATGATCTGGGTGAATGGGAATATGAAGACAGGCGTCCGTTAGGTCCAGAGTCACCAGGAAAGCTTGTGGAAAGATCACCTAGAAGAGACTGAAGAGATAAAGTACAGTTTTGTACCTACCATAAATGTAGATGTTCGAAGATCCACATTGCTGCAGTCCTTACATATGGGGTAGTCCGCTGTCCTCGGTCGGCCCGAATACCAAAGTATTAGGCTGACGTCGGTCAAGGCGCTTAAAACTGACATCAGGACGTCAGGGTACAAAAGCGCATGACCGACGTCATTTCCTCAGTCTTTTCTTGCCCCAGATGTCAGAAGGCCCTAAAAAGAAAGGCCAAAGCCAAAAAACAGCAAAGAACAACCAACCACCCCTGCACTAACCACATTTACAATATTTACAACCCAGACCACACAACCACCTGTAACTACAGAGGGGAAGGAGGGAGGGTAAATTGGACTGCAGCAATGTGGATCTTCGAACATCTACATTTATGGTAGGTACAAAACTGTACTATGTTCTTCATCTCACATTGCTGCAGTCCTTACATATGGGTAGAATCCCAAAGCAGAGGTAAGGGAGGATGGCAAAACTATAAAGCATTAGGAGCTGCCAAAATGCCCTGTAGAATTGCAGTGGCAAAACCAGCCCTAGATTTAGAGTAAAGTGGAAGGTGGTAATGCTTAGAGAAAGTATGCACTGAACTCCAAGTAGCTGCCTCCAAAATATCTTTAGTAGCCACCCCTTAAAAGCTGTAGAAGTGGCAGTAGCCCTAGTGGAATGAGGCCTAATCCCAGCTGGAATCTCCTTACCATGATGGGAATAACAAAGCAATACAAAAACCAATCCACTTAGAAATAGTTTGTTTTGAAACAGGTTTGCCCTGAGAACCCAAAGCAAATGAAACAAACAACTGCTGAGACTGCCTGAACCCTTTAGTTCTGCTCAAATAATATCGCAACTGTCTGTGTATATCCAAAGTGTGCAAAATCTTCTCCCCTTTATTTTGGGGGTTTGCATAAAAAGTAGGCAAATGAATAGTTTGGTTTAAAGCCACACTAGAAACCACTTTAGGCATAAAGGAAGGGTTAGTACGCAAAGACACCCTATCCTTGTGGAAAATTAAGAAAGGCTCAACCGCCATAAGGGCCTGTAATTCAGAAACCCTTCTCGCAGAGGTAATGGCCAACAAAAAAGCAGTCTTCCATGATAAATATTTCAACTCGGCAGTAGCTGCAGGCTCAAAAGGTTGTAGAGTGAGTTTCTCCAACACAAAATTGAGATCCCAAGCAGGAGTAGGAGCTCTACGTGGGGGTCTTATATTCTTTGCCCTCTAAGGAATTGCTTAAACAAAGGATGAGAAAATAATGGTGGGTCACAGTCATAGTGAGCAGAAATTGCTGCAGCATGAACCTTTATAGAGGAGCAGGACAAACCTTTGTCCAATAACTCAGTAAGGTATTGAAGAGCAACACTCAAATTAGGTTTAGAAACATCAAAATCCTTTGCTGTACTCCAAATTAAAAATCTCCTCCATTTATCTGCGTAAACTTTCCTTGTACTAGGCCTTCTGGCCTCCAAAATAACATTCAAAACTTGTTGTGGAAGCTGAGACCCTCCAGGGTTTAAAACAGAATATGCCAGGCTGTCAGATGCAGAGAGTGAAGTTTGACATTGAGTAAATGACTGTTCTCCTGAGACAGCAGGTGTGGAATCGAAGGCAAAGGCCATGGAGGCTCCCGTACCAGACTTCTCAGTAATGGGTACCAGTGCTGTCGAGGCCAATCCGGAGCTATTAAAATCATGGTTGGCTTGTCCTGTCTGACCTTCAGGAGTACCTTTGGGAGGAGAGGCAGTGGTGGAAAGGCATACACGTGAAGATTGCTCCAATTGAATGAGAGAGCATCCACTTTCCAAGCTGTGGGATGAAACCTTTTGTGCAAAACTTTGGCAACTGGTAATTTAGTGGAGAAGCGAACAGATCTATGTCTGGAGTCCCCATAACACTGTCAATTTCTGAAATACATGAGGATCCAATTTCCACTCGTGGGGATCCATGATTTGTCTGCTCAACACATCTGCTAAGGAGTTCTGTGCTCCTGGCAGAAACCTTGCCTGAAGATTTAGCTGCAAACTGAGAGCAGTCTCCCACAAAATCATTGCTTGTCTGCATAGAGGGTAAGAATGTGTCCCCTTGCTTGTTGATGTACCACATGACAGTTGTGTTGTCTGTTTGAATCAACACCTGCCCTGGAAGAAGTAAATCCTTGAAAGCTATCAATGCAAATTGGACTGCTAACATCTCCTTCAAGTTGATATGTAAATGTTGAAGTCTGGCAGGCCACGTGTCTTGTACCCATTTTCCATTTAGATGAGCTCCCCAAGCTTTGTCTGAGGCATCTGTCGTTAGAATCTGACTCGCCTCTGGTCGGGTCACAGAGAGTCCCTTGTTTAGGTGACATTCCTGAGCCCACCACAAAATTCCTTTTGAATGCAAGGTATTATCTGAATGACAGTGTCCATATCTTGGCAGTGTTGTGTCCATACATTTTGAGATACCATTGTAGCTTCCTCATATGCAGTTTGGCATTGGGAAGTACCAGAATACAAGATGCCATGAACCCCAAGGCTTGAAGGACTGTCCTTGCAGTCAGCCTGGACTGACGAGACAATTGATGGAAATAAAGAGAAAGATTCTTTTGTTTGTCCGGGGTCACAAAGGCCATCTGGGATGCTGTATTCAGTCTCACACCCAGAAAGCACATGTCCTGAGAGGGTACTAGACTGGACTTTATTTCGTTCACAGAATACCCTAGGCATCTTAACACTGCCATCACATACTGTAAATGATGAAGAAGTTCGTCCTTTCCTTGAGCC
Organism: Protopterus annectens; assembly: GCF_019279795.1. NCBI lineage: Eukaryota > Metazoa > Chordata > Ceratodontiformes > Protopteridae > Protopterus > Protopterus annectens. Next base: position 362,626,796 of record NC_056738.1, read on the forward strand.
AGAATCAGGCAATCGTCCAAATAAGGATAGATTTGTATTCCTCTTAGCCTGAAGAAAGCTACCACTGGAGCCAGAACCTTTGTGAACACTCTGGGCACAGTAGATAAGCCAAAGGGCAATGCAGAGAACTGATAATGAAAAGTCCCAGCCCGAAAACGCAGATACTTCCTGCAACTGGGCCTGATAGGAATATGAAGGTAAGCCTCCTTGAGATCCAGAGTCACCATCCAGTGATCTTTGCCCAGCAGAGGTAAAAGCTGTTGTAACGTCAACATTTTAAACTTGGGAATGTCCAGATATGTGTTGAGGATAGATAAATCCAAAACTGGTCTCCACGTGTTCCCTTTCTTTGGTACTAGAAACAGGCGAGAATAAAATCCTAGGCCCACTTCTGGTAGAGGGACCGGTTGTATAGCTCCTATCTGAAGTAGTAGAGAAATCTGTTTGTGAGCCTCTAGTCTTTGCTGAGGAGGAATGTCTGGCATGCCTTTGAAAGGAGGCAAGGTATGGAAATAAAACTTGTAACCTTGGTGTATGATATCCAATACCCATTTGTCCTGGGTAATAAAAATCCAATTTTCCTTGAAGAGTGCCAACCGTCCTCCCAAAGGTGCTGCCAGGCAAGAAGGATCTGGCAGCTGAAAAGGTAGGTCATTGGGCCTGTTTACGAAAGGACTGGCCCCTGCCCTCACTCGAAGATTGTGCAGGTGAACTCCATGTTCTAGGTCTGGAGGAACTCTGAGCTCTGCCCCTACCACGTCTAGATCTACCCCTAGACTGAGAATCAGAAGGATACGTCCACCCCTTAGCAGGCCAATTTCTACTAAACTTCGGAGGCTGAACTTGCAAAAAATCTTTAACAGTCTGCATGGACTTAGCCTTGTCTTCCATTTTCTTCAAGACTGACTCCACAGGTGGGCCAAACAACACTTCAGACTGCAAAGGAGCATCCAAAATCCTTGTCTTAACATGGTCAGATAAATTCTGATCCTTAAGCCAGGCGTGCCTGCGAAGAACTGAACCAGTGGCAGCCACCCTAGAAGAGGCCTGCAAAGCATCAAAACCACACTGTAAAGAATGCTTACCCACCTGTTCAGAAACATGCACCAAATCTTGTAATTCTTTACACTCAATGCCTTCTGCCAGAGCATCCACCTTAGATTTCAATTGTGAAAGAAGAAAATTTTGATATTTCAACATATGAAACTGGCAATTCAAAGCCCTCATTGCCAAGGTAGAAGATGTATAGACCTTCTTTCCCCATCTATCCGAAGCTCTGGCCTCTTTATCTAGAGGAACCGGATTCTTTACAACAGAGGCCCTGACACCCTTAGGTCCCTGACTAATAGTTTCTGGGTCCGCCCTAGGACTCTTATAGAGATATTTATGAGCCTCAGGCACCCTGTAATACCTATCCGGTTTAACAGGCGCAGGAGGCAGAGAATCAGGATTAAGTGAAGCCTCTGAAAATACATCTTGCACAACACCCAGAACAGGGGGTATAGCTAAGGGCCTATGTTGAGGTAAAACAAAATTCCCTAAGCCTTTTCCGTGAATCAGAGAAGTCCTGACCTTCCCACTTAAAATGTTCCCTCATAGAATGAAGAGTCTCTGAAAAGAAAAATCCTCTGGAGGAGAAGCAGAAGGAGTGGAATCTTCTGCATCAGATTCAGAATAAGGAGTGTACTCCTGCAAGTCTTCGGTCAAGACTCTGAAACATCCGAAGCCTGTTCAAAACTTTCCAACTCTGGCTCCACCCTAGGCCTCTTATCAGGAGGGCAAAGAACCTCTAATCAGAGTAATCAAATCTTCTGCCATTTTAAGCATGTGCTTCTTAGGCACAGACCCTGCAGAACTAGGACTGACACCAACAGAAGCCAAACCTGGCCTGCCTCTGGAAGAAGCCTTGGAAACAGAAGGAGAGGGTCTAACCACCCTGGGAAGGGAGGGGAGTACAGAAACCTGAGAAGCCCCTTCAGCCTGACCTGCCTCTTGAGATGCCACATCCTGCAAAATCAAAGTCTCCCCCTGAGACTCCAGAGAAGCCTCCATCGGAACCACCGGTTCCACTGAAGCCTCTAAAGAACCGGCGTCCGGAACGGACGACTCATCTTGCCTGGGTTTAATCGCTTTGTCTTTGCGCTTCTTCGTGGAAGCGGGCGTCGGAGTATCCGATGGCATATTATAATTGCCCCGCTTACCGAAGACCAGCCTAGCACAATCTAACCTTCGCTTAATAGTGCGCTTATTAAACCTAGCACAAAAGCGACACCCGACTACGTCGTGCTCAGGCCCCAAACAAGGAATGCACAAAGAATGATAATCCCTATGCGGTATCTGTTTCCCACAAGAAATACAATTATTCACTTTTTCTGACATCCGGTAATACACTGAGGCAAGAAAAAAACAAAATATTCCCCAACGGGGTACTTAGCCAACTTGGATTCGGTCTGAAACTCCGAACTCAAAAAATTTCAGAACGCCGAATGGCACTTGCAACGCTGCTTCTGCATCGGACCATGCGGCAAAAAAGACTGAGGAAATGACGTCGGTCATGCGCTTTTGTACCCTGACGTC
>NC_056738.1:362631872-362726872 GCF_019279795.1 Protopterus annectens
TTTAGACTTTGAAGAAGTTCTTTCTCATTCATTAAAAGAATGACAGTGCTAAATTTATCTAAAACTGTGTCTGAGACTCCTCCATACTGGTTTACATTAGAACCTTTCCTTCGGCTTGAGGTTTTAAAAACAAAACAGCTTTAAACAGCCCTTGAGCAAAATCATAATACTCCTTCTGTGGGTGAGCTGAGAATAAGTAGCAATAGGAGAGGTATGCTTATTTTTTTTGCTTCCTCTTTTTAGGAGTGTCAGCAGAAATTAAGCAATAATCCAAACCCTGATGTTCCATCAATAAAGGTACCAAAGACTTCCTCTCGGATGAGGATCTGTAGAATGTGCTCAAGTCCCCAGATATAATCAGCCGATGATTCCCCTTTGGTGCCTTGCCAGCCATCTGACTGCTTTTTGGGACATGTCATCAGGCTGCACCTTGTCAGCAGCAAACAGAAATTGGGCAGTCTGAGGAATCATCATGCACCACAACATAGATGGCTGGATGTAAATGGGCAACTGAAACTTTTGAAGGTTTTGACTTCTTAAGTTTCTTATGCAGCTGTTGAGGATCATCTGACAGGGAGGATTCAGTGGCCATCCTTACCTGCATGAGCTCCTTAAGGCTCTGATTTTCTAAGTAGCTTTTAAGAGAGAAGCTTCTAATGGTTTTAGGGATGAAAGATTTACAAACAGAACACTCCTTAAAGTTATGATTAAGACCAAGACAAAGAAGGCACTTACAATGTCTGTCTTTGTAAAGTCTCTGTCTACTGTAGCCACATTTCCCTTTATTAGCTGACATAAAAATATCAATATTTTAGTGAAACAGGAATGGTCCTCAAAAGAAATACTTATTTGCCTGCTCAATGGAACCTGCACGGGCCCTACAACTCTCTCTAATCCTTTACTACTAGAGGTCTCTCATCCTCTACTACTATCCAAACTCGCAAATCTCCACCTATCCCTCCCCCCTGCACTTGCCTGGTTTAATAGTTACCTATCTGGCAGGGAACAATCTGTCAAATGGCTCTCATCCTCCTCACCTTTCCTTCCCATCTCCACTGGTGTTCCCCAAGGCTCCATCTTGGGACCCCTTTTGTTTAACATCTTCACCAATGATCTTTACACCTCATGCAAAGAATCCTCCCTTATTCAGTATGCCGACGACTCCACACTTATATCCATCTCAAATAACATTCCTGAACTACACTCCCTGACCCAACAGGCCCTACTATCCACTGAACAATGGCTCTCTCACAACCTATTGATCCTAAATCCCAAAAAGACCAAACTCCTACTTTTCCTTCCTCGTTCTCTTTCTCATTACAAAACCTCCTTTTTTATTACATCTTCTAACAATACAAATATCCAACCTGACACCCACACAAAACTCCTAAGGGTCATTATCGATGACGAACTCAAGTTCAACCTACACATACTCCAATGTATAAAAAAACAAACCAGAAACTAGGTCTGCTATATCGGAACAAAAAATTCCTAACCCCTGAATCTAGACTTACCCTGGGCCAGGCACTCCTCCTCCCTCCCTCTTATCGCCCCCAGTTCTTACCAATATCCAGGCCTCCACTCTAAACAAACTGCAACAGACTTACCATAAAATAGCCAGATTCATTACTAACTCCCCATACAACTCACACCACTGCATTTCTTTAAACTCTCTTCAATGGCTTGAACTTCCCCAGTTTCTGCTATCTTATCAATTTCATATGCTACACTCTATTCTTTATAAACCCTCTTTCTGTCCATCTCTATCTTCCTTATTCTCCATCTACATCCCATCCCGGACCCTCCGTACTTCTAACCAACAATTACTTAATATCTACCACCCAAAAAGGTCAGTAGGCAAACTACTCTACAAACAGTTCCTTGCCCATGCTTGAAACAAACTTCCCCTTGACTTACGTTCAATCTCCCACATCTCACACTTTAAAAATGAACTAAAAGCTAATTTTCTCAATTCCAGAACCTGCCCTTGCCATGACCCTACCTAGTCTTCCTTCCCTTTATGTACCCTCAAAAGGACCATACTTAGTACCTCAGTACATCTCTCTCTCTCTCCAATGTGTCTACTATGCATTTGCAAAATTTTATACAAACAAAACATGTTAATTGTTGACCTATTGAACTATATCAATGTAAAATTGTTACTTAGCTTCTTTTTAATGCAACTTTAACTTTATGCATGTATCCCAACATATGTGAATCGTTTTGCTATAACTGCTATTATATCAATATTGTTTAAAACTGTACTTGTTTTAAAATGTATTACTGGATCTTTTCTCCTCGGGTCTCCACTGAAAATGGGCCACAAGCCCAGTTGGACAAACCCGGTTAACAAATGTCAATAAATAAATAAATAAAACTGAAAACCAAACTGACAGACTCTTCTCAGTCTGGTAGCAAGACTGTTTTGGGAACCTTCACCCCAATCAGTCCCTTATGGACCAGCATGCTTCCTTGTACATAGATCATAAGGCAGACATCTGGGGAGACAGGAAGGCACCTAAACTTTGGTATACTGGCCAGACATACAGTATTCTTGGCAGATACAGCCCATATATGAGCAATGTTATAAGAGTGATTAAAAGAAGAAAATACAGTGAATACCAGAAACTATCATAATGAAAAAAATGAATAAAATGACAAGGCATCTGAGCCCATCAGTGGTGCAAGAGCTGGGGTAAAGATAATTTTTATTTATTCATTCTTTTTAAAAAGATGAAGTTTAAGGAGAGAAAATCTAAAAAGAAGGTAATAGGCTATGGATAGCATAGGATAAAATAGTTGGAGTACCTTGCTGTGAGTCTTAATCATGTCCATTCTTAGCAGCAAAACAAGATCTGAGGTGAGGCTAGGGACAAGTACATTATGTGAGTTTTGAAGGAGCTAGAGTCTCTTAGCACTAACTACAGTTACCAGATCAAATTCGATAGACATGTGTAGCCCATAAGTTGAATTGGAAGGATGGGAGGAAATAGGATATAAACTTTCTAACAAAAGGAAGAAACTAGTTAAAATACCAAATACGGCCAGAACTCCCCAACATTAAAATAATATTAAAAAACCTCACCAGTTAATTGATGACCACTATAAAGGCCAGCAAAGCATCCCATGAACTGAGGCTAGCATTTAGGTTCATAGGTGTGTACTAGGCTAATGGCCCTGGAACCTTTACAAGCCTAGCCCATAGGATTACCCTGGCATCGTGCCACCCAACCTTAGTTCCTAGTGCCTCTATCGAGTAAAGCCACTGGAGTGATCCCCAGCGTGAATTTTCTATTTCCCATCCACTCATCAAGATTTCACGTGAAGTGGGCCAGTGAGGTGCTATGCTTGACATGTAGGGGAAGTCTATTCCATGGCATAGGCAGTCTCTGGGTTATAAACCTGTCCCTCCAGCATGTTCTGTTGATTGCGGTAATGAGGTTGAGGTCTCTGGAGCATGTGGTGGGGAGCGATTGGGATTTCTTTAGATGTAGCATTTCTAACAGAGCTAGGTCAGACATGGCTTTGAGGCAAATGACAACTGCAAGTCCATTTTCAGCTTCATTAGAAAACCAAGAAATAATTTGCAACATTGTTCTGAACTTTTCCAAAACAGGGCCTTCCACTCACTTTCAAGTGATACTGAAAATATACTGGCAAGCAAGTTTGTTGCAAATTTCTTCCCTGAAACACTCAGCCCAACTCCAATCATCCCTGAGTCCCCCCCCCACTTTCACAAAGGAACACATCCTAAAGATACTTTCAAAGACCAAAGACACTTCTTCCATAGATCATAATAACATTCCAGGCTGTCTTATAAACAGTGTGAAATATACATTCACAGAACCCCTCATTAAACTGTTTAACTTAGGCCTATATACAAGTTTTGTTCCCAAATCAAGCAGCATTGCAGTAGTTATGCCCCTCTACAAGAGTGAACCCACCACTAACCTTAGAAATTATAGTACTATCAGCCTTAAGAGTCTGATCTATAATGATGAATCACTACTGATTCCATTAATCATGATATAAGAAAACTCATTAGGTTCAACTCACAACAGTTTTGATTTTTAAAAATGGATCATGGTGCTAAATCTTGTCAACTTTTTTAAGAAGGCCTCTCAAGCAGTGAAATAGAAGTTATGTCCTTACCATAACGTTCCATGTGGAGTGTTCATCTCGCCTTTGTTCTTACACATGAGTTCGGAGCCGATCCTCGGCTCCGTGCCGGCCTCTTGCAAGCTCTGCATCGAGAAGAAGCTCGAGACAATCTAATACCCACAATCTCCCTCTGCCTTTACCTCAGATCTAGTTTGCAAGCAAACCAATCTCCAGAGAGAGCACATTCATACTTACATCACATATGCCCAGAAATAAGAATCTATACATAACTATATATATAGAAAGACAAATAGACATATATATAAATATATATATGCCAACTATGTACACAATATTTGCAGCAGCAGCAGCAGGATGTTCCTGGCCAGGCATCAAAAGAACGTTCTTCTTAGGGCGGGAGGGTGGGAATGTAAGAACAAAGGCGAGATGAGCACTCCACATGGAACGTTATGGTAAGGACATAACTTCTATATGTGATAGTGTTCAATCTCGCCGTTTGTTCTTACACATGGGTAGCGTCCCTAGCTCCTTGTTCCTGAGGAACTCACGGAAGGACGTTCTTGAGCACAGTGGAACCAAAGGTTGCCCTGTCCCTAGAAGCCTTGTCTACCTTATAATGAGAAATGAATGTATGTGGCTTAGACCAAGTAGCAGCCGCACAAATAGCGTCCAGTGGTAGGCGGGCTGCATGAGCCAAAGATGTAGACACTGACCTTGTGGAATGTCCTTTGGGTTTGTGCAAAAGAGTTTGATTTGAAGAATCGTAGACATAGATTATACAATCCGTTAACCACTTAGAAAGAGTTCTTTTGGTAACTGCTAGTCCTTTCCTGCTATCAGCAAAAGCCACAAAGAGTTGATCAGTTTTTCTGTGATCTTTTGTTCTATCCAAGTAAAATCTTAGTTGTCTGTGAACATCTAATTTGTGCAACATATACTCCATTTTGTTGGAGTGATTTTTGAAGAAAGTGGGTAATTCAATGGACTGATTAATATTGTTAATCGAACACACTTTAGGGAGGAAGGATGAATTGGTTCGAAGAGAAACTCTGTCAGAGTGAAAGATCAAATAAGGGTGCTTGATGGAGAGAGCCTGAAGTTCAGATACTCGCCTAGCGGAAGTAATGGCTACCAAAAGAGAGTCTTCCAGGACAAAAATTTTAATGGGCAAGAAGAGGCAGGTTCAAAGGGGGGCAACATTAATTTAGATAACAACAAGTTTAGACTCCAAGATGACGTAGGAGATCTGACTGGTGGTCTAATATGAAAAACCCTTTTAAAAGGCTTTACAAAGTCTGTGAGCCATAACAGGAGCTCCACATTCTTCCACATGGAAATTTGAAATGGCAGCCAATTGAACTCTTAGTGTAGCAGGAGAAGCACCCTGATGGAATAAGTCCGTTAAAACTCTAATATTTTATTCAAAGGAGCTATAAAAGGATCCACTTGGTGTGTATTCGCCCAGAATACAAATCGCTTCCATTTACTAGAGTATGTTTTAGTAGTGGAAGCTTTATGAGAAGCCACCAATATATCCTGAACTGCTGGTGACAAAAGATCAGACCTGGCTAAGTTGGGAATTGGAGCAGCCAAGCTGCTAGATGGAGGGACAGGAGCGGGATGGGGAGCCCCTGACGAGTGAGTCAATAGATCTGGCTCTGGGTCCAGAATCCAGGGTCCCCGAATGCAGTGTGTCTTCAGGAAGGGAAACCAAATTTGACGAGGCCAGAATGGGGCAATGAGGATTATTGTCCTGTGTAGGTTTCTGGCTTTCTGGAGAAACTTTGGTATCAGAGGAAATGGAGGAAATGCGTACAGGAGTCCCGGGGCCAATCGTGAACCAGTGCGTCCCTGGGGACTTCCCTGGAGGGGTAATAGGGCAAAGTAGCTCCTGCATTTGGCGTTCATTGGAGACGCAAACAGATCGCAGGAAGGCTGGCCCCACGTGCGAAAAATCCTTTTCGCTACTGACTGTTTTAGGGACCACTCGTGCGGTAACAGAATTGCTCTGCTCAGCCTGTCGGCTATGACGTTGGATGACCCCGGGATGTGCGTTGCTATTAGAAAGCGACCCGTGGACTCCGCCCACTCCCCAGATTCTCATGGCCTCTCTGCATAGCTGATAGGATTTGGTTCCCCCTTGCTTGTTTATGTACCAGACTACAGACATGTTGTCCGTCTGAACTGCAATAGTTCCCAGAGGAAGAAGGGGAGCAAAGTGTTGCAACGCTAGAAACACTGCCCTCAACTCTAGAACATTGATGTGCAGATTGTACTCCAAATTGGTCCATTAAGCCTTGGACTGTCTGTCCCTGAAAGATGCCCCCACCCTATCAGGGAAGCGTCCGTGGTCACCGTAACTGTGGGCGTGGGTAGCACAAATGGTCTCCCCTTGGAAAGGTTGCACGTTTGAAGCCACCAGTTTAGATCTATTTTGCATGTCTTCGTTATAAGAATCTCGTGTGTTAGAGGTAGTTGTTGAAACGACCATTGTGCAAACAGTAGCCATTGTAGGACTCTCATGTGCAGCCTTCCCAAGGGTATTGCAATAAGGGAGGCTGACATGAGTCCCAACACCTTCAGTACCAGTTTTGCAGGAGATTTCCTTGACAAGAGTAGAAGACGTATATGAGTCTGAAGTGATAGTATCCTTTCTGGGGGAAGTCTTAGAATTAACTGACGTGTGTTTAATTCTGCTCCTATGAACAAGATATTTTGTGATGGCTGAAGTAAGAAGTTTACGGAAATCCCTAGGTGAACACACAGTTGAAGAGTAAAGTCTCTGGCCTGTAATAGTTGGCTGGGTGGTGGCAGAAAGGAGCCAGTCGTCCAGATACGGAAACACCTGGAATCCTTGGCGTCTCAAGTGAGACGCTACCACTGCCATGCATTTGGTGAAGACCCTGGGGCTGAGGTCAGACCAAAGGGCAGGGCCGAAATTGAAAGTGACTGGCCCCAGCCGAAGCGCAAATGATCTCTGGATGCCCTGGCCATTTTGATGTGGTAGTATGCATCTTCTAGATCTATTGAGCACATCCAGTCGTCCTTCTGTAAGAATGGAAGGATCGATTGAAGCGTGACCATTCGGAACTTTTCTTTCCTGACGAAGGTATTGAGGTAGCTTAGGTCCAGAATGGGCCTCCAGTCCCCTGTTTTCTTTGGAACTAAAAAGAACCTTGAGTAAGTCCCGAATCCTTGCTGGTCCGCTGGGACTGGTTGGATGACTCTTTTTTTCTAGCAGCTTTGAAATTTCTATAGCTGCTGGCTCTCGCAGATGGGGCGGTACATCTGGGAGTCCTTTCTTTGGGATGGGATGAGATAGAAAGTATGTTGTAACCTCTGGTAACCACGCTTTTTACCCACTTGTCTGTAGTTATATTTTGCCAGGCCTGAGGGTATAAAGCTAAGCGACCCCGACTGCCTCCAGAGCAGGACAGTCGGGCCTCCTCTCAGGAGTGCTGGAAAGGTTTACCAGGGAGTGTCTCCCTGTCACCTTGATGTTGCGGACCCCCTCTGCCGCCAGGGCGGCGTCTTCCACCTCTGCCCCTCCTCTGCCTCTAGAGGGGGCATCTCCCTGTGTGCCTGGGAAAGATCCTTGGGGTTTTCGAAACCACATTTTTCCACCACGTTGCCCTTTGGGGTACGGTCTGGTTGGGGTGGAAAAACGGACTCCGACAGCAAACAGAGTCTTTCCCTCCTGTTCACACCGGGTAAGGGTCTCCTTTACTTTGGGGCCAAAGAGAGTGGCACCGTCAAATGGGGCGTTAGTAAAGGAAGACTTGAAGGCTTCCAAAGGAACATAAGCGCATCCAGGATTGTCTGCGAAGAGCCATCGCTGAAGCTGCTGCCCTACTCGAACCTTCGCTGCAGAGGAAATCAGCCTCATGGACGAGTTAACAATAGATGTAAGGGTATTAAGTTGCGCTGTCACTTTCTCTGAGACAGCCGCATCTGTAGTACCCTGGAGGGTATCTCCCAACTCTTTGACTAGATCCCTCTGTAGACGTGTAAAATGGGTCAAATAGTTCAGGGATCGCATGGAAAAAGCCGCTGAACTAAAAATGCGCTTCCCGTATCTATCCATCGTCCTAGAATCTTTATTAGGAGGATGGACAGATGAAGAAGACTCCGACATCTCCTTTTTCGTGGCCGCTGCCACCACCATAGCGTCCACTGGAACTCCTTTTGTTAAGTAGGACTTGTCCTGAGGTGCCGTGATGTATTTATTGGGTTTCCTTGAGACTGGTTCCACTGTGTCAGGAGCCTCCCACGCCCTTCGAGCAATTAGTTCCATTAGTTCGTCGAAGGGCGGAGTGACCCAGGAGGAAGAAGGGCGAGCACCAAATGCCTTCAGCAAAACTGACTCATCCTCAGAAGGGGGAAGGGACTGCCAGTCACCTCTCTGTTTCAGGATCTCCAATATGTCCGAAAAAGAGACATCTTCTGAAGGTGACTTAGGGGACCCTTCTGACTCATCTAAGTCAGTATCGGATGTCAAGGATTCTTGTGGAGAATCCAAGTGTCTCCTCTTACACAATCTTTTCCGAGGGACTTCTTCGTGGGGAGCATCCGAAGAAGCCTCGGAGGAAGAGGGGGCACCCTCCAGGGGTGGCTGAGACACTGGTGCCCGACGCTTGGATGTGGCCGTGGGTGCAGAGGAGGACAACGGCCCTTTATGGGGAGGAGAGGTTGCGTCCACTGATGTGGTTGTCTGGGTAGACAACACCTTCCTCATTAGGTCGAACGCCCCCGGGTCCCGCATCGAAGAATCTCCCGGTTCCGAGGAAATGGGAAGAATCCCCGACACAGGCACGAAGGCATCGACCCGAGGACGGAGCCGAATCGATCCGCGCCGAGGCCCCGAGGGGGAGAGTCGGAACCGAAACGTCGGTTCGACTCTCGGCCCCGGAACCAAGGACAGACCGTCGGCTCCGAGACTCCGGTATCGGGTCCGACGGAGTCGAGGTGAGAGGAACAGACTGAGAAAAAGACGGTTCTGGACCCGAGGGCTCCACAATCAGTAGATCAGCCTCTTCCGGCTCCAAAGACTGAACCGGTCTCGGAGGAGGAATGGATGGAGACACCGGGAGGCCTTCAAGTTTCGACACCAACTGGGTGGAAACCGAAATAAGTTTGGACAGGGCTGAATGCTCCAATAACTTCTGCACCACGCGATCCACATCGATATCAGAGAGTTTGGAAGAAGAACGGGTCGAAGGAACCGAAGACGGAGCCGACCTCAATAAGGTCGAAGGAGGGAGCTCCATCACTGGTTCCAAGACTCGAGGCTCAGGAACCGATACCAGTTGAACACTCGGCCCTGAAGTCTGTGGAACCGGTGATCTAACCTTTGCTGAAGAGCTCGGAGCCGATGACTTGGGCTCCGACGTCTTCGATTCCTTAGAGGATTTTGATGCCTGGTCAGAAGCATCCAGAGCCTCCTGAAAAGAAGGTTTCAATAAACCTCTGTCCATTAGTTTCCTGCGCCTATCTGTCATGACCCTCCCACTAAAAGAGTGACAGATGGAACAGTCCTCTTGCAAGTGGAGAGGACCAAGGCAGTAGACGCAGGAACTATGGTTGTCAGTCACTGACATTTTCTGGCCACACTGACAACGCTTAAAACCTGATTTTACCTGATCAGACATTATAGAAGTAAGAGACAAGTCCAGTAATGCAGTCAAATCCGAGAAAAAATTGTCAAATCCGGTATAAAAGTCAAATCCTATTAAATTTAAGAAGGGTTGTAGGCCCCGAAAAATTCTAACCGATAAAACAGCTTAACGGTACCGAGAATTTAACCAGTCAACAACACAATCACACAGTATATCACTGAAATATCAAATAGAATTAGAAAATCCAATAACATATAACAAATAAAGTTATATCTTAGCTTTAGACGCTCGAGCTAGCTCCCAGCGATGCGAATGCAGCAGCGGCAAACTAGATCTGAGGTAAAGGCAGAGGGGGATTGTGGGTATTAGATTGTCTCGAGCTTCTTCTCGATGCAGAGCTTGCAAGAGGCCGGCACGGAGCCGAGGATCGGCTCCGAACCCATGTGTAAGAACAAACAGCGAGATTGAACACTATCACATTGATGGTTACACTGTTCATGCTGCTTATCTTGATCTGGTTAAGGCATTCAACACCGTGCCACATGAAGAAATTATGAATAAGCTATTGTCCCTAAATATTGATAATCATGTGGTGAGATGGATAGTTGACTGACTTAAGGACAGAACAGATGCCTCTTCAAACAGACAGAAGGTGACCAGTGGTGACCCCAGGAATCTGTGCTTGGTCCTGTCCTGTACGGAATTTATTCCTATGGCTTCAGCAATGATAACAATGATCTGTGAGTGACCAAATTTGCTAATGATTATAAATTGGGTATAACTGTCAAGACCCCTGAATATACATATATCCTTCAAAATGAGCTAACAAGAGTAAACACCTGGTGCACAGAAAAGGGGCTAATGCCAAGAAATGTAGTATTACCCACTTTGCGAAACAGCAGATTAATTCTGTTTAAAGGATTATCAACATTCCATTATCAAGTGAAGCAGTAATCAGAGACCGGGGTACCTGGCTAGACAGTTCCCACTCTGCTGATCACCATGTGGTACATGCAGTCAGGAAATCCTTGTATATTTCACAACTAATTGCCAAATGCATCTCTTCCAAATCCAAGGAAGTTATCATTCCCCTATATTCAGTCCTGGTCCGACCCATTATGGAATATAATAACCCTTTGGCATGTACTGCACTAGACACTTTAAAAAACCTGAAAAGCCACAGAAGTTCTTATCCAAAAGGATCTCTGGCCTCAAGAATCTTAAGTTTCCAAAAGAGACTGGAAACCTTCTTCCTATAGTCTGTGTTTATATGCTCCAATGCCGAGATCTCTGCTTTGCTTACATTGTCTTTAGGGATGCTGTTACCCTTGGCCTCCTTTTTCTCAGTATGTCAAATACTGTAGCCAGCACTAAAAACGAGATCTGATCCTACATAAGGAGATAAATAAAAAAGGTAGAGGGATAGATTCTATCACACAGCATCTCCCACTGCTCTGGAATAGATTTCCTGTGCAAGTCAAGCAATGTGTCTCATCCTTTCTTCACACGTAACATGGATGAGTGAATGGGTACCCCTAAATTTACACCTGGGCCTACAGATCTCACCCATCTTAAAAAAAATGTTAAGGCCTGAGGGTGATTATTTGGCAAGATGCACATGGCTACTGGACCAATGGCCTTACATATCCTATCACCCTGTGTTCTGTCTCTATCCATCACAAGCACTGTGAAAAATACAAAAAACAACACATTTGGTGAAATTCCTGCACAAACAGACTTCACAAGAAGAGAAAAATTGTCATCGCTCTGCCATACTGGTACTGTTAATAAACTTATTTGCCCGAACAGCAACATCTATGTCAACTGCTGGATAGCCAAATGGCTCACAGGTAGAACACACATAATAAGGGCTGTACCTCTTCTACTCAGTATATTGTCCATAGTGGTTTCTCACAAGCCTTGGTCCTGGGGTCTCTCCTCTTTGTTTTCTATTTATCTGACATGGAACCGAACATAGATGGCCTTTGGCTGATCAAGGTTGCCAGTAACTGTAAAGTAGCCAATATTATAAACTCCCTTGCAAACACTAAAACCCCAAATAGTGCCTTATTATACCAACACCCAGTGTAATGATCATGGGCTCAAGCTCAGTACCAAAAATGAAGCAGTTTATTTTGGCAGATAAGTCTAATCCATTTGCTTACCATATTAATGTGACACCCCCTCCATTAATATTGATTAGAGATGTAGGCACATTCATTGGCAATAAGCTATCTTATGACAATCCGATCGACTAATGTAAGGAAAGCATTCTGCTTAGCTCAGCTAATTACTAAAGGCATAACTTCCTGAGTTAAACCAGTCTTGATTCCCCTCTACTCTGTCCTTATTACACAATCACACAATATAATTCTCTCTTTAGCATGTTACTTCCCAAACACCTTGCTCAACTTGAAAGGCCCCAACATCTAGTAACTAAATAATGTGACAGGACTGACTTGCCCCTAAGCAATGCTGATTGGTTAAAAAGCCCTACTGTCGCATTCTCTCACTATTATGTGTTTCTGCAGGATGATCTTTACTTAGTCTTCTGTGCCTTGAAAGACCCTTTCCTACTCAGCCACTTTTACCTTAAAAAAAAATGAAATCACTATGAATACCCAACATGGAGACTTCAGACTTCATCATAACATAGTCAGAAATTGCATGTGAGACAAGAGTTTTATCCCAACTGACCCCCTACCACTGAAATAAAGTACTGCACTGGCATGCAAGAGGCATGTATCTACCATTATAACCTAGTCTCTATGACTGGATAGGTGTTTGCAAACACATATGTGGGGTATGTGGCACTGCCCTCTTTGATCAATGTAGCCAATTCTAATTTAACTTTTATTTACAAGTTTATTGAGTTACAGTGACTAGGCTTCTCATTGGACTTTTATAGCTACTTCTTATTATCAACCTATGAATCCATGAACAATATAAAGAAAAACTACATATTAATATGAACAATAAAGTAGGCCGAGATTAATTATAATTTAAGTTTTCTGAAACACGTCACAAACTGTTGCTTTTCTTCTAGTAACTTTTTCCAAAAAAATTATTTTTTGACACTTACCATAAATATTCATATTGATATCATCCACATTGTTAGCAGAACCTTGGTGGTGCAAGGTCTGTGTTGCCTTTATTTGTTTCTAAAAAGAAAAATAAGAAAATAATTTTTAACATATTAAATTATCACAATATTTTAAAATCATGGCATTTGTGATTTAATAATGTGGTTTTTATACTAAACAAAGTCTGGGGAACTAAAAATGGTACAAAGGCAATAAAATTCTGTATAAAATCTACTTGCATATAGTTGCCAAAACATTAGCCAACTCACATTTAGCAAAGCAATAATTTAAGTAGCTATTAGTGGCCTTCAGAAACTGCTTGCCAGCATTAAGAAACAACAAAAGTTAAGCAACAACAAATTTGGAAAAAAAATAAAGCAACCACATTATCAGTTGTGTAAGTCTTACTTCCCCAATGTGACCTATCAATATTCACATCCAACAAATTCTGAGGCAGTGCAATAGTTCAGCCCTGAGAGCATCTCCTAAAATGATGAAGGCACCATTGGGTAGCATTGCTTTTTTTTAATAAGAGATGCAAGACATAGAAGAAAATAATATCGTAATGGTAAAAGCAAAATAAGCTCATAAGCAACACCCTGCATTATATGTTAACACCTTCTCAGTTACGTGGTGTCTGATTAAACACATGTAAAGGAGAGTTGTGAAGAACACTAATCAGAACCATATAACTTTAGTGAGAGGATACTGTAACATTAAATCATTATATCTGAGACTGCCAGTAAGAAGGGAGCTGTGTAAATAAAAGATATGTACTTACCATAACTATGCATCTGTGTTGCCTGTTTTCATCCTTCCTCAAACAATGGGTCTTGAATTCAACCTCGGATCTGACTTTGCTCACTTCATTAGATTTTGGCTCTATAGCTCGAGCTCCTCCCCTTATCCATAATCCTTTCTTCTCCTGAATTACCTCAGATCGACTTTTCCCTGTAGTTAGCATACTAATTATACCAAATGAATAGCCAGGCATCAGCATATTCTAAATGAAGTTGTATATCAGCTACAATAGAAGGAAGAAGAGGACTGTAGCTCATACAGCAAGGCTGACAGGAAATATTCCCCAGTGCATAATAACAAATCACATAAAAGAAGCTTATAAAATAGGAAGGGGGCTGGAGGGCAGTAAGTTAAGGACAGATGAAAGCAGACAACACAGATGCATAGTTATGCTAAGCACATAACTTTTATATCTGTCACCTTTTTCATCCGTTCCTCAACTGATGGGACAGAGTTCTCAGCTAGAGTAATCAGAAGTGCTCCTCAAGGAAGGATATTCTGGCGTACGATAGAGCCAAATGCTGCCCTATTTCTAGACAAGATGTCAAATTTGTAATGAGCTATAAAGGTATGAGAATTAGACCATGTAGCAGCTGCACAAATGTCATCTTTGGAAGCTCTGCACCAAAAAGCAGATGATGTGGCTATAGCTCTGGTGGAATAAGCGGTTTACCATCAGAATAACGAACAAGAATATGCCGAATGTAGTGGGATGAAATGTCGGCTTTCCAAAATGTAGAGAGTTGAAATAACGTAATCCAACGCCACCCCACCTGTCCATATCTATATTGCAGGTTTGTATACTTGTGTTCAGCACTGACAATATTGCAGACCTGACAGACCACAATACTGAACCTGCACCCCCTTGGCACCCATGGGAACACTTGTCCCTGGGTCCAGAGCGGTAGGGACTTTTGGTGTTCAGTGTGTTTCATCAGTAATGGTCGTGTTTTAAGGTCGGTTCAATACTTTGGGTTCGCTGATTCATATGTTGATATTTTCACTGTTACATTATTTGTTTACGAGCAGATGATGTTCGCACATACATCATGTGACTATTTAATGGTAAACCAGAATAAGCCTTAGTCATTTTAGGTAATGACGATCCTTCATCTTATAGACAAATGAAATGCAATCAGTGAGGCATCTAGCTAAAGTTACTTTTGATACTGCCTTGCCCAATTTAGCTTTGGAAAAAGAAACAACCAATTAGTCTGATTTTCTTAAATCTTCATTTCTGTGAACATAGAATCTAAGTTGTCTATGAACATCCAACAGATGCAGCATGTACTCTCCCTTGATGAAAAACCTTGGAAAGAAACACAAGTAGATCGATGGACTAGTTGACAGTTGTCTCTCATGCCACCTTGCATAGGAAAGCAGAGTTAGTCCAAAGGGATACCCTGGCCTTATGAAAACTTAGATATGGTGACTGAGAAGAAAGCACCTGGAGTTCTGATAGTCATCTAGCTGATGTAATTGCAACCAGGAAAAGAGTCTATCTATGATAAGAACTAAGTCTACCTTGGCTGAATGCTCAAAGGGAGGATGGGGCAAAACATGAAGAAGTACTGTTAAATCCCACGGAGGAGGGTGTCCTTAATAGGAGATTGAAGTAAAATGGTACCTTTAAGAATAAGAAAAAAATGAAGAAATGGATAATACTGCCAAAAAGTCACTAAAACCAAAAAATCAAGCAGTATTCACGACGAACGACTCCAAGCCACAAAATTAAGCAGTTTTATTGCAAAAACACAGAAACACTTGTAACTCCTTTATCATATTTCTTTATCACTGTGTGTTGTGGGGTGGGGACTCAATAAAATTTCCCCCTCCCCCTTCTCCCCCCCCTCTCTGGAAAATTTTGCTGCTGAGGGCCCTGTTTACTTATCAGTCTCTCAGACCTCCTTAAGGGTGGGAATACTGTGTCATATTCCAGTCCATCCTCATCAAAAAAAGAGAGAATGTATATCTAAAGACATTGTTCCTAAGGGACTTCGTGTTTTTAAGTTCCCAAATAATGTTGTTATTGGCACTGATTTTCATAAAGAACTTTTAGAAGTGTTCAGTAAATGTGGCATTGATGTATTGAAGTTAATTATTAAAGACAATATAAAAAGCCAAGAAGCTATACAGAAAGATATTAATGAACTGGACCAGCATATTAAAGATGATTTAATTTTTTCAATTAGAGAAGAGAAGGAAAAATATTATAATATTAGGAAAGATATAGATATTAAATGTGAAGATTTAGCGAGTAGAAAAATTAAAAAGCTCGAGAGAGACATTAATGAATATGAGAATCACACATGTTACCCTATACCTAATAAAAACATATGAATCATGTTAATGGGTATAAATACAATGGTAGAGAATATAATTTTAACACTAATGATGGTGAAACATGTTTTTTTGATGAGGATGGACTGGAATATGACACAGTATTCCCACCCTTAAGGAGGTCTGAGAGACTGAAAAGTAAACAGGGCCCTCCCTGTACCCTCTGAAGTTCTTGCCTTTTTACAACTTTCAAATCCGAAGATTTAGAAGATTTTGAGGATTTGGAAGAAGTGCTGCCACCTTCCTGGCTACCCAACACCTCAGAAAAGGAATGTTGTAGTAATCCCCTGTCAATGAGTTTTCTCCTTCTCTCCAAGAGGACTCTTGATGAAAAGGAATGGCAAATGCTGCAAGTGTCTTGGAGGTGTTTAGCCCCCAGACAGTAAACACATTGGACGTGTCTGTCAGTGACGGACATTTTTTGCCCACAATCTGGGCATTTCTTGAATCCCGATTTGGGATGAGACTTTTCATCCGACATGCTCTAAACAGTACAAACCTGAAGAGTACAAATAACAGTATACTGAAATCTAAATAGGGTAAAGAGACCCAACACTAAGTAAGGAAAGCAAACTAAGCCCACACCGGGCACGATCTACCACAGAGGTAAAACTATAAATCTCAAATACAGGGCTAAAAAGGCCCACTGAGAGAAACCTGACTAGAAGAATTATTGTTATTATTAACTCTAAATAGGGTAAAAAGCCAACACAAGATGACTAAGCCAACACAGGGCACTAACCCACAAACTACTATTTCTATATTATAATTTTAACAATAACACACAACTGTTTAGATGAATAAGATCAAAAACTTGCTATTTTTCACCAAATGGTCAGAGCTAGCTGGATCACCAAGATCTCTTTTGCCATGGCAAACTAGATCTGAAGTAATTCCAGCAGTGCATTGTGGGGTAAGGGGCTTGGTCTCGAGCTACTGGCAAACCTTGAGCTTTGCTATCAGCCGTGTTGGAGCCAAGGATCAGCTCTGAACCCATCAGTGAGAATAAACGGCGATATTTAATAAATTCACATGGAATGTTATGGTAAGACATAACTTCTTTATCTGATGTTGTTAATCTTTTTTCCATTCATCACTGATGAGACAGAATCCCAAGCTACCTTGAGGTCCATAAGCGGCCCTTATGGAAGAACATTCCTGAGTACCATTGAGCCTTCGAAGGCAGCTCTCCCCCTAGAGATCAGGACCAATTTGTAATGACTGATAAAGGTATGAGGCTTAGCCCAAGTAGCTGCTGCACAGATGTCACCCATGGATGCCCTGGAATGGAATGCTATAGAAGTTGCCATAGATCTAGTGGAGTGGGCTTTAACTTTTGGCATGAATTCATTATGGAGGGTATAGGTGACACGTATGCAGTCCCTTAACCATTTGATAATGTAACCTTGGAAACAGCCCCCCCATTTTGGGTCCCGAAAAGGAGATGAAAAGCTATTCAGAATTACGGATAGGTTTGATCCTGTCTAGGTAAATTCTTAACTGTCTATGTATGTCTAAGGTGTGAAGGCAATACTCTCCTCTATTGGCAAAATTCAGAAAAAACACTGGTAGATCAATGGACTGGATAATAGAGAATTCAGAAACAACTTTGGGAAGAAAGGATGGGTTTGTCCGAAGTGACACTCTGTCTTTATGAAAGACCAGGTAGGGCCTCTTGATACACAATATCTGCAGCACTGAAACTCTTCTGGCAGAGGTAATGGCTACCAGGAACAAAGATTTCCATGAAAAAAACTTTAGGTCACACTTAGCAGCAGGCTCAAAGGTCTTTTGAGTCAAAGACTGGAGGACTAAAGTGAGGTTCCATGGTTCCACGGGCTGTCTGAGAGGAGGCCTGAGATGAGAGGTCCCTTTGAGGAAAGCCTTGCACAGGCATAAAGAGATAAGAGGGGTGCCATCTATACCATTGTGGAAATTGGAAATTGCTGCTAGATGCACTAGTACTGTAGAGGCAGAGGCTCCATTATCAAAAAACTTAGCCAAGTATTGAACCACTGCAGTAACTGGAGGGGAATATGGGTCTAACATGTTATCCTTGGACCAAATAGAGAACCTTTTCCATTTATCCTGATATAGTCTTCTGGTGAATGCTTTGTGAGAAGCCAGAATGATGTCTCGAACAGGTGAGGAGAGATTAGCTTGCCTGGCGACTAGCTGAAGTGGAGAACCCAAGCTGTCAGCTTGAGACTGGACAGGTTCGGGTGACTTAACCCCTGGGGGTGAGTGATCAGATCTGGTAGAAGGTCCAGAATCCATGACGGGAATATTAGGTGAGGCCGAAGAAAGGGGAACCAAACTTGTTGAGGCCAGTATGGGGTTATGAGAATCAACTTGCATCTCAACCGAAGAGCTTTCTTTAGAAACTGTGGGATCAGAGGAATGGGAGGATAGGCGTAGAGAAGTCCCGTGGGCCAATCGTGGATCAGAGCATCCCTCAGTGACTCCCCACTGGGGGAAGTAGGGCGAAGTAGCTGCTGCTCTTGGTATTTGATGGGGAAGCGAAAAGATCGCAGCAAGGCTGGCCCCAGTGGCTGAAGATTACAGATTCCACCTCGGGGTTGAGGGACCACTCGTGGGGGATAAGGATGTATCTGCTCAGTTTGTCTGCAATCAAGTTGGAGCTCCCTGGGATATGCGTTGCTATCAGAAAGTGGTTGGAAGCTATCGCCCACTGCCAAATTCTCATGGCTTCTGGACATAGGGGGCAGGACTTGGTTCCTCCTTGCTTGTTGATGTACCAGACCACTGACATACTGTTTGATTGAATTGCAATTGTCCTGGAGGGGAGAGCTGAATGGAATGCCTGCAATGCTAACAGCACAGTTCTCAGTTCCAGAACACTGATATGCAGGTGGGCCTCTGAGGTGGACCATGTACCTTGGACAGTCCTTCCCTGGAAATGGCCCCCCACACCCGATCAGGGAAGCATCCGTGGTTACAATGGCTGTGGGCTGGGAGGGTTAAAATGGGTGGCTCCAAAGATCTACATCTGGCTTCATCCACCAAAGCAGGTCCTGCTTGCAGGAGTTAGTTGTTCGAATCTTGTAATCCAGGATCCAGGGGATTACAGTTTGGGAAGCACTGCCACAGAAGGAGCCATTACAGGATTCGCATATGTACCTTTGCTACAGGCACTAGTGGAAATGACACAGCCATAAAACCTAGGGCTTGAAGAACTTCTCTTGCACAGGCTGATGTTTGAGAAAGAATCACTTGGATTTGAAGCCTCAATCGATGGAGTCTGTGAAGTTAGAGTAATATCAGACAGGACTGAGTATTGAACACTGCTCCAATGAACTTTATTTGTTGAGTAGGAATAAGATTTGATTTCTCCCAATGTATCGTTATTCCCAACAATTTTGCTGGAGAGAGAGTATGCTGTAGCACTGTTACCAGAAGATGCTTGGTGGGGGCGGTAAGGAGCCAGTCGTCTAGATATGGAAACACCCGGAATCCATTTAGTCTCAAGTGAGCTGTTACCACTGCCATGTATTTCGTGAACACTCTCGGGGCTGTAGAGAGACCGAACGGCAGGGCACGGAATTGGTAATGACTGGCTCCTAGCCAGAAGCGTAGCAGACTCCTGGAGCATTTGTCCATCTTGATGTGGTAATATGAATCCCGGAGATCTATAGAGCACATCCAATTACCTTCTCTTAAAAAGGGAAGGATGGACTGAACTGTGACCATCCAGAATTTGGTGTGGATGACAGACTTGTTAAACTGCTGAGATCCAAAATGGGTCTCCAGTCTCCTGTCTTTTCTGGCACCAAAAAAAGCCTCAAGTAAAATCTGGATCCGCTCTGGTCTGGTGGGACTGGTTTGATGACTCTTTTTTGAGACAGCTTTATAATCTCTGAAGCTGCTTCTTCCCTTTGATTGGGTGGAACACTGGGAAGTTTTCTTGGAAATTTTGGCTGACAAGATAGGGGAATGGTGCAACCTCTGGTGATAATATTCTGCACCCAACGATCAGTGGTGATAGACTGCCAGGCAGCTTGGTGCAGAGAGAAATGACCCTTGACTCTTTCCAGAGGTAAGCAATTGGGCCGCCCCTCAGGAGCGCTGAGAAGGCTGTCCAGAGAAGTCGTCCCTGGAGCCTTGGTTGTGAGGACCCCCTCTGCCTCTATAGGGGCGTCTTCCAGAATTGTTACCCCCTCTGCACCTGGGAGTATCATCACCACGTAAAGCATGGAAAGGACCCTGAGATTTCTTATGCCACATCTTCCCACTCCTCTGATTCCTGGAGAAGGTATGGTGAGGGTTGGAAAACCGTAGGGCTACAGCAGACAGAGTTTTTCATTCTTGCTCGCACCTGGCTAGCATGTCCTTCACTTTGGAGCCAAAAAGGGATGAAGCTTCAATGGGAGCATTCAGAAAGGAAGACTTGAAGGGATCCGCAAGGTCACAGATGCACATCCAGGCATGATGTCTCAAAGCCTGAACCTGCTGCTCTAGCTGCCCCTTCAGACGCATGTGAGAGCAACCACATGGACGAGTTGGATACTGAGTCCAGGGTTGCGAGCTCCGAGGTCACATTGCCCCTGACCTCGTTAGACAACTGTCCTGCGAGCGTCCCAGAGAGTTCGAAGATCAAGTCCCTCTGAAGCCTAGTAAAATGTACCAAATAATTCAGGAATATTATAGCAAAGGTCCCTGATGCAAAAACATGCTTCCCAAGTCTGACCACCACCCGGGACTCTCTGTTGGGTGGGTGGACAGCGGGACTTTCCTCAGCCAAGTCCTTATTCGTGGCCACCACCATAGCATCAACTGGTAACCCTTAGGACCAGTGTGGATTCTCCTCGGGAGGGGAAAGAATTTTGTCTGGTCTCCGGGGATCGCATCAATGGAATCAGGGTTCTTCCACGTGTGTTGCATGATGAGCTACACGATCTCGTCAGCAGGCAGGGTCACCCAAGAGGTAGAAGGCCGGGCACGAAAAGGCTGCAGGAACACAGACTCCTCAGATGAAGGGTTGGAGGGCTTCCAGTCACTTCTCTGCTTTAACATCTCCAGGATGTCTCCAAAGGAGACATTATCAGGAGGTGACTGTGGGGACCCTTCACCATTATCGTAATCCGTGTCTTCCATTAAGGACTCCTCAGGCAAGTCCACGTGCTTCCCCTTGCATGTCTTCTTTCGAGGGGGATCCTCAGTGAGGGTCTCTGAGAAGGACTTGGAAAAGTGGGTACCCTGAACAAGGGTGTCCTGCGGCTTTTCTGCCCGGTCTCCCGGGGGGGGGGGGTGGCCTGTGGCAGCTGTAGCTCAGGGGGTGAAAACTGGGGTTCCGACAACAAAGGAGTGCTGTCAGAAGCAAGAGCCCTCTCCATCGCGCGAACGGCAGGCCCACCCGAAGAGGGATGGGAGCCCGAAACAGAGAAAGACATCCTCGGGACCAGGGTCACACCCTGCTCTGACGGACCCACCCCCATGGATGGAGCCTCAAGCAGGATCGGCATGGATGCAGCCACTGGCACCAAGGAAGGAACCGAGGAGAAAGTTGGTACTATACCCTAGGCTGACGTGCCCTTCCTCCAATCCCAGATTGAGGAAGGGCCAGTTCAGTGGGTACCGAAGACGAAAGGGACAAACTCAGAGCAGGAGTGAGATGCACCGTAGGTGCTGAGGTGATGGGTTCCAAGAAGGATGTCAGAGCAGAAGGCTTTGGAACCGAGATGGTCAAAGGAGGAGTGTAAGATGGAGTCCATGGATAAGGCAACCCAAATCCTGCAGGTGGATGGGTTTTAAAAAGTGAGGTAATCCCCCTGGCCACCAACAGCTAGTCCACAAGATGCACCACACTGTGTTCCGAAAGGCTCCTGGTGGATCTAGTGGATACTCCAGATGGAGAGTCAGGACGTTTGAGGAATGGGCTATATGCTTGGCCCAGAAATAGGTCTTCGGACGGGGAGTATCGGGTCTGTGGTGCAAGGTCTGCTGGCACCAAAGTCTCTAGTTTCGAGACCGGGAGCAAAGGGGTCAGATCCAGTGAGGTCAGTACAACGCTCGGTGCCGAAGTGGCACTCGGAGCCAAAACAGTTGGTTCCAAAATGGAAACTAATGGCGTAGTCAAAGGTGTTCCCTGAGCCGAAGTAGCTACAAGTGCCGAAGTCGAAATAGGCGTAGTAAGATCTATGATCAGTGCCGGAGGCAGGACCTATGCCAAAACAGGCATCGGTATCGAAGGTTTTGAGATGGTCGGAGCCGAGGAAGGCAGAGCCGAAGAGGCAGATTTATGCTCCGACAATAACTTAGGGACCTTAGATTTCCAAGGTTTGTTCTGATCACCCAATGGTGAAGAAGGAACAGAATAGGATCTCTTTTTGTCCTTAGAAGAAGGGGTTGAGACGTCCATCGCAGAAATGGCCTTAGAAAAGGGAGGCTTGAGTAACCTCTTCAGAATGAGTTTACTTTGGCGCTCATTAAAAGTGCATTGGCTGAAGCTCTGACAAATATCACATGGAGGCTGCAGTGAAAGGTGGTCCACTCCCAAACAATATACACAGTCATCGTGAGAATCACTGTTAGGTAGCTTGCCCTTACAAGAAGTACAATGCTTAAAGCCTGAAGTACCCTTCTTATCCGACATCTTGGTAGAAAAGGACAAAACAACCAACTGTATAATCCAACAATAATGAAGTCAACTCTGTTAAAAGAAACCACAAGAAAATCACCAACATAACAATACATTGTATGAAGAGAGGAAAGGGAAACACCTGAATAAAGATAAAAACTAACAGGTTAAACAGGAGAAACAATATGGTACTGGAGAAATACCACAAGGGTAAGAGAAAAGGCCATACCAACAATGGTACTTGAAGTTTACCAACGGTAACAATGGTTAGAGTGGAAAGAATAAGGTTAGACCGAAGAAAAGACACTAGTAATACTAAAGGTTTGGTAAAATATTAAGATATCCAAAAATTTTTACACAAATATCAAAAAAGATTTCACTTAGCTGAGAGCTTGGCTGAAACGGGGCTTTACTGCTATGCTGCAAACAAGATCTGAGGCAACAGGGAGATGGGCATTCTGGGTAGAGACTTAGTGCAAGAGTTTTTTTGACTGGCACGAGCTTGGTAATAGGCCGACTCGATTCCAAGGGCTCGGAACCAAACCCATCAGTGATGAATGGAAAGAAGATTAACAACATCAGATCTCTATCTTTATGAAAAATCAGATAAGGTGGTTTACGTGATAAGGCCTGCATTTCTGAAATTCTTCTAGCAGAGGTTATTGCCACCAAAAATAATGTTTTCCATGAGAAAAACTTTAAATCACACTCTACAGACAGTTCAAAGGGAGAATGTACAATGGTTTGCAACACTAGGTTTAGGTCCGAAGGTGGCATAGGATCTTTGAAAGGAGGTTTCAGCAAAACTGTCCCTTTTAAAAAATGACTTACAAAGTCTATGGGAAGCCAAGGAACATTCCTCCAAACCATCATGGAAATTTGAAATTGCTGCTAGCTGTATCGTGATGGTAGAAAGGGAACCTCCTGCATTGAAAAGAGAGGCTAAGAAGTCTAAAATGTTATCAATAGAAACGGAAAAGGGGCAGTATATATCTCAGGAGCCTAAATGGTAAATCTCTTCCATTTACTAGTACATAGTTTACGGGCGGAAGGTTTATGAGAAGCTAGGAGAATTTGGTGTACCGGGGAGAAAAGGTTAAGATGCCTGGCAACTAATGGAACCATGTTGTCAGACTGAGGCTCAGAATGTCTGGAAGAACTAGTCTGTCTGGATGGGACAGAGGGTCTGGAGCCGGGTCCAGAGTCCAAGGTCATCAAATCAGATAAGGCCAAAGAAAGGGAAACCATATCTATCCAGACCAAAAGGGAGCAATGAGGATTACTTTTCTCTTCAACCTGAATGCTTTCTGTAAAAATTTTGGAATCAGAGGTATCGGGGGGGGGGGGCATATAGGAGTCCAGAGGGCCCAATGTGGAGAAGAGCGTCTCTTGGTGACTTCCCTGGTGGGGGAATCAGGGCAAAGTAGTTGCTGCACTTGTTGTTTAGAGGAGAGGCAATCAGGTTACAGCAAGGCTGACACCATTGACGGAAAATCTTTTCCATCACTTTTGGATTGACAGACCACTCATGAGGCTCTTAGTTCCAGAACATTGATATGTAAGTTGGCCTCTAAGGGGGACCAAATGCCTTGGGCAGTCTTGCCCAGAAAAGGCACCCCCTTCTGGGAGGCATCTGTGGTCAGTATGACCTTGAGTTCCGGAAGGACAAAGGGCCAACACAGAAGAATTTCTTTGGCATGAATCCACCAAGCTAGATCCTTTATGCAATGATTGGTGATCAGAATGTGGTCCAACATGGGGTGATATAGCATAGACCATTGCTAGCAGCCATTGTAGAATTCTCATGTGATATCTAGCTGGGGGAATAGGGTTATTGTCCCTACCATAGAAACTAGGGCCTGTAAAATTATATGAGTGGGTACTGTCTTGCTATGAATTGTTTTCTAAACCTGAGTTACGATTTTTTGAAGTCTCAGTGGAGAAAGGGATGCTACAGTTGTATTCAGCACTGTCCCTATAAACTCTAAACTATGTGTTGGAGTCAGCTGAGATTTATTGTGATTTACAGTTATTCCTAGGTATGCACAGATGTTGAGAATGTAATCCCTTGCCTCTATTAATCAATGCCTGGTTGTAGTAGTAATGAGCCAGTTGTCCAAATCCAGAAACACCTTGGAATCCTTGCAGTCTCAAGTGAGCTGCTACTTCTGCCATACATTTAGTGAACACCCTAAGGGCTGTGGTGAGACCAAAGTGCAGCACCCTGAACTGGTAATGACTGGCTTCCAGCTGGAAGCGGAGGAACTTCCTGGGGTAATTGTCCATTTTTATGTGGTAATACGCATCCTGAAGATCTATCAAGTACATCCAGTCGTCATTTTCCAAAAACAGAAGAATGAACTGTACCGTAACCATCTGGAATTTTGTTTGTCAAACTAATTTGTTCAATGCACTGGGATCCAAAATTGGTCTCCAGTCCCCTGTCTCTTTTGGCACAAAAAAGAACCTTGAATAAATTCTGGATCCTCTCTGGTCTGGTGGGACTTCTTGGATGACTCTTTTCTCTAGCAGTTTTTGTATTTCTAGGACTGCTAGTTCTCTCTGATTGGGTGAAACATCTGGAACTTTTTTTTTTTTTTTTTTTGCATAAGGGGAGGATGAAGGGAAAAGGCTATGGTATAACCTCTGGAAATAATCTGTTGCACCCAAGAATCTGCTGTTATATTTAGCCAGGTGTTTTTGTAAAAGGATAAGCATCCCCAGACTGCCTCTAGAGGAAGACAATTGGGCCTCCTTTCAGGAACACTGAAAGGACTTACCCGGAAGGAATTCCTGAAGCCTTGGTTATGAGGACCGCCTCTGCCATGTAGGTGGCATCTTCCATTGCAGTTCCCCCCTCTGCCCCTGGCAGAAATGGCACCAAGTGTGTTTTGGAAAGGCCCTTGAGATTTTTTGAACATCATTCCACCACTCCTCTGATTCCTGGAAAATGATCTTTGGGGGGAGGGGGTGAAAAAATGTATGCCCACAGCAGAAAGGGTCTTATCATCCTTCTCACACTTGGATAATGTGTCTCTAACTTTTGGCCCAAACAGAGATGATCCGTCAAAAGGTGCATTGACGAATGAACACTTAAATGGCTCCACAAAAGTCACACAGGCGGACCCAGGTGTGTCTCCTTATGGCTATGCCTGAACCCACTGCTCTGGTGGTCCCTTTGGCTGCACGCACAATAAGCGTCGTGGACGAGTTTGACAAAGACTCCACGGTAGTCAACTGGGAAGCAACTTTTTCTTGGACTCCCTCAGTAACAGCTCTTGCCAGGGTATCTGACATCTTCTTGATCAGATCCCTTTGATGTCTGGCAAAATGTGCCAGGAAATTCAAAGACCTTAAGGTGAAGGTCAATGAAGCATAGACCTGCTTCCCAAATCTATCCATCACCTGGGACTCTCTGTTGGGTGGATGGATAGATGAACTCTCCTCAGCAAGTTATTTTTTCATGGTGGCCGCTACAACTGTGGCATCTACCTCTAAACCTTTAGCCCAAAATTGTTTATCCTCAGGTACAGATAAAATTATGTCCGATCTCATGGGGATGGGTTCAATGGTGTCCAGAGCCTTCCACGCCTGCTGTGAAATCAATTGAATGAGTTTGTCAGCGGGCAGAATCACCCAAGAGGTAGATGGGTGAGTACTGAAAGCCTGCAAGTAACCTGATTCCTCTGAGGAAGGGTTTTGGGACTTCCAGTCACCTCTCTGTTTCAAAATTTCCAGGATGTCCCAAATGAGACATCATCAGGCGGTGACCTTGGAGACCCTCGCCTTCATCAAAATCAGTGTCCTCAGTGAGTGATTCCTGTGGGGAATCTAAGTGCTTCCTCTTGCACTTCTTGTTCTGAGGAACCTCCAACAGGGTTAGTATGGAGAAGTATCAAAAAACATCAGAGTCTGCATCTGAGATTCCTGAGGTTTCTGTACTAGATCTCCCAGTGGAAAGACAGGTCATAAAACTGAATACGAGGGAGGTATCTGCTCCAAGAAAAAAGGAACCGACTAAGTCACTGTAAGAGACAGTGCCCTCTCCATTGCCTCGAAAGTTGGTCCCCCCGAGAGGGAAGGGAGTCTGGAACCGAGAGAGACTGCCTCGTATCCGCGGTCACTTCCCACTCCGAGGAAACAGCCCCTGAGATAGAAGCCGGAGCTGAACTAAACCATGTCAATGCTGCAAGGTGCAGGGATGGTTCCGAAAAAATTGGGAGTCAACCCCAGCCCCTCAGAGCCAACAGAGCAGATACAGCCCTGGGAGATCTCTGGATCCAAAAGAACTGAAGAACACAGGGTAATTACCAGTTCTGAAGTAAGAGAGATCTCCAGAACCGAAACATTCGGCGCCAGACGACTCAGAGCTGTAAACTCTGATGTCTCAGAGGAGGTCAGAGAAGGAGTAGTTAAAGGGGTGAATGAAGGTTTGGCTCCTGAGCCATAAGGAGCCAGAGTGAGAAAAGTCTTGTAAAACCTCTCACTCACAAGATTTTATTCATCACTCTCTCCACATTGAGTTCTGAAAACGGACTGACATAAGAGAAGGTGATTTAGGCCTTTGAAGGAAAACTTTGGGTAACTCACCCACAAAGGGGTCAGTAGAGGGGAGTAACTAGTTCTGGGTAAAGCATCTCTTAGCACTATATCCACACTATGCAGCAATGTAGTTGGTGTCAAGGAAAAGCCATGGAGCAAAGTTTCTTGTGCCGAAGCCTTCGGCATCAAATCCTTCAAAGCAGGAATAGTAGTCGGTGCAGGAGATTTTTCAGGTACCGAGGTCTCAGAAGCAGAGTCCATCATTTCCAGGAACTTTTAGGAACTGAGGAGCTAGTTTTTTTTGTAGTCGGTGGTGAAGAAGATGTTAGTACCAACAAACTTCTCTTTTTATCCTTCTCCAAATAGGACGATGAAGAAGGGGAAGAAATATCTGTTTTACTCTTTTCCTGAGCAGATATGGCCTCTCCAAAGACAGTAGGAATCAAATTCTTCAAGATTAATTTTTTTCTTTCAATGAGCTCTATGGCTAAAGCCATGGCATATCCTACAATCTTCCTGAAAATGTAAAACAATACATACATGACAAGTGTGAATCCAAAAGAGGGATCTTATGGCCTCACTTTTGGCATTTTTTGAAGCCCAAAGGAGCCTTAGTCTTCTCAGACATAAAAAGGACTCGAAAAGCACACACCACACTCACAGCAACGGAGAAGATACAAGACACACTCAAACCAGAAAACTAACACAAGAAAGCAGAGATGTGGTTTTTTTTTTTTTTTTTTTTGGAAGAGGAAGACAGAAAGTGAGACAGAAACTATCAATGATGATAGTAAAGGAGTACATGAAAGTGTACAGAAAGTAGGCTATGATAGCACAGAGTACACAGGAGTGTATAGAAAGGTGAAAGTGATTACAAATAGACGGGTAGAGGACCAGTGAAAGGGATGATAGAGATAAAACAAAATAATCACAGAATAAACTTTAAGAAATATACAGGAAAATTACCAAAAAAGGAACTTTGCTCAAGTGCTATGGAGAACACATCTGTCTTGAAAACAGCAAACAAGATCTGAGGTAATTTGGAGAGAAGGATTGTGGGTAGAGATGAAGCTAGAGAGTTTTTGGCCTGTGCGAGCTGTAGTAACATCCGAGTTGGTTCCAATATTGGAACCAAACCCATATGTCAGGGATAAAATGAAAACTGACAACATCAGATCTGTAGTTTTCTAGCAAATGTCTGTCAAATTACTGAGGACTGAAGTCAGAAAATAATGGCAGACATTTTGATTTTCAGACTTAATACCTTTCAGAAAATTCATGCTAATGCAAAACGTGTTATTCTATCAACTTTCTAAGTTTGTAAGAGCAGTATTTAAAAACTCACATTATTTGTTGCTTTGTCCAGATTTCTTGCTCTAAGCAGTTGAGCAGTGGACAAGTACACTACTAGACTGGTCCAACAACATGACTCACTTGAGCTGCTCCCTGCCCAATTAACCACAGTTGCAGTCCCCTACCATGTCCATGCTAGCTACAGATCCCCTTACATGAGTCTGCAAAACCACATCTCCTAGTTAAACCTATTGGATTCTCTTAACATTCAGCCTAACACCATTCATACTCATGGGTGCCTTCAACTACCCCTGCATAAATTGGGAGACATATTTGACCCATAATTCACTTGCTCAGAGGTTATCAATGTAAACACCCTGGGACAACTACTTAGGTCCCCAACTAAAGGTACAAATATCCTAGACCTGTTACTCATGAACATGGGGGATGCAACTCCTTCCAATGCATTAACTCCTCCTTGGTAAGATCTGACCAGAAAATGATCTCCTTTAGAACCCCCCATCAGACTCCAAACCAGTTAAAAACTTTGCTAAGGCCAATTTCCTCAAACTAAGTCACAGTTTATTAAACTTCCAAGCCCCTCCAAACCTGGATGACACTGTGGCCTACTCTGTGCTGTACACAAAAGCACTGTATAACCACATTCATAGCTGCATAAAGGAGGCAGTACCTGTCTGTCAAACCTATGATTACTAGCAAAAATAAACCACCCTGGTGGACCCTTAGCATAAATAGGCTGTTCAACAAAAGGAAAACAATCCTCTCCAAAGCCAAGAAAGTACAGACAAAACAGTGCAAAAAGACACTCACTAGTCTAAACAAACAAATTAGAGAGCTGGTCAAAATAGCCAAAGTGAACTATGAGGCAAAGATAGCCTCCCAAGTGAAGGATAACCATAAGGTTTTTTTAATTATCTCTGTAACCACAGGGGAAACGCTCACCAATGTGCCGAGTTAATCATGAACGTCAACACTTAATACCCAGCCTGAAACTATAAAATGCCTGTTGGCTGACAAGTTCAGTTCAAACTTCTCCCCCACATCACCTCCTACCACACCCAAAGAATGCTTGCAACCATACCCTACTGATCATTACAAGGGAACAAGTCCTTACTGAGTTCACTAAAACCAAAAACACAGCCTCCATGGGTCCCAGCATCATTCCAGGATGCTATCAGGGCCACTAGAAACCCTATTTAACCACAGCTTACAGACAGTCTTTGTCCTAGAGGAATGCAGCAGCCATCCCTTTGCAAAAGGGTAGCCATCAACTAACCAAGGGAACTACAGACCCTTAAGCTTGACCAGTCTTATCTGCAAGGCCATGAAGAGAATTATTATGGACCTGATCAATAGCAACACAGGAATTCTCCAAACACTGGACTAGACCAAATTTAGCTTTGTCAAATGGAGGTCTTGCCTGATCAATCTGCTGGGCTTCTTTGAGAACGTCACCAAGGCCAAGGATGAGGGTAAAATGGTACACACCAATTATCTAGACCTAATCCTCCACTCGGGGACCATAGATAAACTTACTGAGTTAGGCATAAACTCCTACATCATCAGATAGATAGTAAACTGGCTTACTGACAGGACACATGTTGTCCAGACAGATAAATCCACTTCTTCTAAGAAACCTGTTCCTAGTGGTGTCCCACAGGGTTCAGTGTTGAGAACCCTCCTGTTTGGTATATACTTCTCTGATGTAAGGCCAATGTTGGGGGCCACTGTCTCACCGAGTTCACCAACAATCATAAGCTGAGAACAATCACTGAATCCCCAAATGATGTTCACATCCTATAAACAGACCTAAAAATGACAAAGACTAGTGCCAAAACCATGGTCTGAGACTAAATGCTAAAAAAATGCATAGTCATACCTTTAAGTAAATCACATATCCCTGCAAATTATCATATTGATAGCACATCCCAAAAAGTATACCTGGTGGTGAGAGATTTAGGAACACAGATGGATAGTAACCTAAATTTGACCACCAGGTACATACAGTACTGAGGAAATCCTGCTGTGTGGCTCAACTTATAAGTAAAGGCATGGCATCAAGGTCAAAGGAAGTCATACTGCCATTGTACTTAGCCCTCATCAGACATATAATCAACTACAATGCTCCCTTCTGCATGTTCCATCAGACACTTACACCAACTGAAGTGGCCCCAGAGGTTTCTCTCTAAAAATACAAAGCGTAAGACACATGTCTTATGCTGACCGCCTAAATGCCCTATCCCTTACTCCGTCTCATATCATTTATTAAGAAGTGACTTATGCCTGACCTACAAGGCACTCTATGATCCAGCCCTGATGAAAATGTTACATATTGATAAGTAAAATTATAAGAGGGTTACATGTTCCATGGACCTGGACCTTATTTGTAACTCTAACAGAATTTGCTGGAGAAACAAATATGTATCCTAAAGACTAGCCTGTCTATGGAATAAACTTCCCATCTTTGTAAAACAAAGCCCATCCCTCACTCTCTTCAAAAAGAATTTGGCTAAATAGATGGGAAACACTAAGTTCATTCCCAGGGAACTACCCATGTCCCGTACGAACAGAGGCAGTCTGTAAAATGACTCAGGGCTCCAATACCCAAAGACCCACTACCCTGATATTACTTCATCCCACATCTGAGAAAATAAGATATAATGTTGTCATATCCTGGGTATTATTGGCTAGGGTTATAAAGCTCTTGTGCCATTAGCTTAGTAATCACCTATAAACCTAGGAACCTGTGACAGCAAAGGTCACTTACATATAATGATGCTTACCAAATCTGTCCAACATCCTGGACTCTGTTCAGGGGATGGACAGATGAATTCTGTTAGCAAGTACTTTTTTAGAGGCCAAAGCATCCTCTGGGGGACCCTTGCTCCAATGGGCCCAATCCTTTGGCACAACAAGGTGCTTATATGTTCTCCTGAAGATAGGCTCTGTGACATCTGGATCCTTCCATTCCCAGTGGAAAGTGAGGTCCACCATCTCATCTGTCAGGGATACTACCCAGGATGTAGCTGAGCCAGTTCTGAAAGGCTTGCGAAACACTCCTCCAGGGAAGGGGCGTCAGAAGACTAACCACCTTTCTGTCTCAAAAGTTTGACAATTTTTACAAAACAGGCATTCTCAAGGGGTAATCTCAGGAACCCCCTCCCTATCATCAAACAGTGTCATCCATCAAAGACTCCTGTGTGGAATCTAAGTACCTTCTTTTAAATGGCCTGGATGAGGACTGTCTCTAGGCTTGACCAGGCCCACTGTCCCGATGGAACAGGATGAAAAGACTTAGCAACCAAAGTAGACAGTTATGGAGGGGATGGACCCAAAGGGGGCAAGGATATCTTGTCCACCAAGGTGAAAAATGCTCTCTCCAATACCTCAAAGGCAGAGGTCACAGGGGAACCAAAGGCTGACCCGGTAGGATCCAAAGCCAAAGCCACCTGCCCAGGAGTGTTCCAAACATGCAAAAGATCCTGCATCAATGCAGGGGGTGAAGCTGAGCTATCCAATGTTGAAGCTCCGATGGGAAGAGATGGTTCTGAAAACATCAGAGTCAAACCCAACCCACTGGATCCAGCACCAACATTATGGCTCTGAGAGCCCTGTCAGAGCATTCTGGATCAGATTCAGTGTCAGAGCCAACAAAGGCCAGGCCTTAGGATCCAACACAGACAAACTCGGAAAACTCAGGTCCAAAGACTCAAAACTAGGGAACAGATCATAGTAGGAGTCAAAAGTTGGGATTGGGCTGGTGGTAAGCTCATAGGTCCGATGGGAGATGGAGCCAGAATGACTCGCAGCTGAATTTGGATTCTGAGAAATTTTCTCATCATCCTGTCCCCATCTGCTTCTGTCAGGCTCCTAGTTGACCTGAGGGGTAAAGAAGTTGAGGGTGGTCTTGGAAGCCCATTGAGGTGTCTCCAGTAAGAACACAGAATGAAGTGTTGAGGGAATAGTTTTCAGAGAAAATCTAGGTGACCTATCCACATGAAATTCTGATTTGGATCAAGTCAAATCTGGTGGAGCAAAGGGATCTGAGGATTTTGATTTTGATCGAGTCAGATCCGTGGAAGCAGTTGGATCCCATGATTTTGCAATTTTTGGTGGAGCCAATCCCAAAGCAGAAGGAAGACAGTGATCGGGGGAAAGCTTCCTCAAATCCTTCACCTTACCAGCAGTATCCCCATTAGATTTCTTTGATGATTTTTTGGAGCGGGGGGAGCTCCAGTCAATGAAAAAGAAGATGGAAGCAGGCCTTTCAACATTGCCTTGTTTCTGTGCTCAATGAGCACTTGGTGATTAAACCCAGTACAAATCTTAAATTCAGTGTCAAAGTGCCGTGCTTCAAGGCAATGCACACACTTGGAGTGGGCATCTGAACTGGGAATCCTGCGCCCACAAGAGGAACATTTTTAAAACCATTTCATTTATTCAACATCTTGAACCAGATAGCAGCAACAACAGTATCAACTAAAATCACAACACAAAAGGAAGACAAGAAGAAAAGACTACCAATGATGATAATAAACACAGAAATACCAATAATGGTAACAAAATAGAAGTATCTAACCACTAGGTAGCAACCACAGCACTAAAGTATCAGCAAGAGCAGGGGCACAAGGTCCAACCAGACCTAAATCAAAAATCTCTATATCTACAGGAAAAGGAGAGCTAATGAACTAGAAAAAAACAGTTACACACTAAAAGAGGAAAAAAAAGAAAACAATGTGTTTAGTCCTCAGCCACTTGAGCTATAAGTGACCACATCTAAACAGTGAAGCAGCAAATAAGGTCCAAGAAAATCTAGCCAAAGCGACAAAAACTGATAAAAAATAAATAAATGAAGCAGTGGAGAAAATGACAACTTCTTTATTGAATCCAACCAAGTGAATTAAGTGCTTTCATCCTTGGTATACATCACGGGACTTATTCAGAACTAAAAACACAGCTACAAAAAACTCCTCAAATAGTAAAAACAATTACCAATTCAAATTAATTCATAGGTTCATAGGTGTGTACTAGGCTAATGGCCTTGGAGCTTTTAATGCCTTCTGTGTTCAGTGGACTACCATCAATGCGGTAATTCAGGGGAACTGGGTTTTTCCCAAAGGGGATGAAGACACATTTTTTGGCATTGAGCTTAAGGCCATGGTTCTGACACCAGTTGTTGGTCTCATTGAGGCCTTTCTGTAGGAGGTCAACACCACTTGGGGAGTTAATAATAGCTCCCAACTTGCAATCATCTGCAAACTTTGTCAGCCAGAGTCCCTTTATGTTGGCCTGGACTTCAGAGTAGTAGATACCAAACAGGAGAGGACCTAGGACCGAACCCTGTGGGACTCCACTCGTGACTAGTCGGCAGTCTGACTTGGAGTCAGCTACTTTCACACTGTGGGTTCTATCTGTGAGCCGGTTTGCAACTCTCCTAGTGATATAGGGGTTGATGCCTAGCTTAGTGAGTTTTTCTATGATTCCAGAGTGGGGAATGGTATCAAAGGCCTTGGCCAGATCAAGGTAGGCTGTATGAACCACCTTACCTTCATCCACAGCTCTGGTGACTGACTCAAAGAAGTTGACCAAGTTCAGCAGGCATGATCCACCCTTCACAAAACCAAACTGTGCAGGATCCAGAGTTTGGAGATTCCCTATATCCTTGTTTATTAGGTCCATGATGATGCATTCCATAGCTTTGCATATCAGACTCGTCAGGTTAATGAGGCGATAGTTCCCAGGGTCTGTAGTCGCTCCTCTTTTGTGGAGAGGGATGACTATAGCAGAGTGCCATTCAGTAGGGACAAAGCCTAAGGTGAGGCTGTGATTGAACAGGGCACACAGGTGAGGTGCCAGTTCACTCTGTAGTTCATGTAGAACACAGCCAGGGATACTGTCAGGTCCCATAGAAGCTGTATTCTTGGCCTTGGACAGTGCTGTTTTAACCTGTGCAGCAGTAATACTCGGTGCCTGGCAATCTACTGGTATTGTGATTGGTCCTTTGGGGGGGGGGCGGTAAAGTTGGCACTGAATCTGTCCGCCAGTATATTTGCAATATCTGTTGGCTCGGTATAGGAGGTAATATTGTGCAGTAGCTCATAGCAAATCTGGGTATTGCCATGGAGATTCTTTACATAACTATAGAAGGCCTTGTGGTTGTCTTTACTATCTGCTGCAATTCTGTTTTCATAGCTAGCTTTAGAGGATTTGATGAGGGATCTCAACCTTTTGTTGAGGCTGATAAAGGAGTTTTTTCCAGTCTTGGGACTTCACCTTATTCCGCATCAATTTCCTCCTTCTGTTGTAGAGTTTGTTTATGGCAGGGGGCCACCAGATTCGCTTCCTTTTTTTTGAGGAGAGTGTCTTAATTCTACTGGGTATGGCAAGATCCATGCATTTGTGTACGTGTTTGTACAGTGCATTGGTGTATGATTTGGCGGTCATGGAACTTTTCTCCATTTGCATGGGTGCCGTGAAGTTAGCCACCTCTGTTTTTAGGAGCCCAAAGTTAGCTTTGGAGAAGTTTTTTATGGTGGTTACCTTTGTTGGGGGGATGTTGATTTCCAAGGTGATTAGCTTGTGATCAGATCTAACCAGGGAAGAGTTGACTATTGGTGTAGTGCAACGGTCGCCCATTTTAGTAATGACCAGGTCAAGGATGTTGCTACCTCTAGTGGGGGTAAGAACGAGCTTGTCCAGGGCATTAAAATTAATGAATTCCAGATAGTATTGGGCAAGTGTATTGGTACATGAGTAGTTTTCTCAGTTAATGGAGGGGTAGTTGAAGTCGCCCAGTATGAGAGTGTTAGGTTGGACCTTAATATTCTCCAGGGTGCTTAGGAATGTGGAGTGTGAATCTTGGGACATGGTTGTGGACCTATTGCAGGCTGCGACCTGAATCGCTGTCTTACCCAATGTTAGCTGCACCTGAAGTATCTCAGATGCGTTATGTTGGGCTACCAGTCTGGAGGTGTGCACATCCTTTATGAATATGGAAACACCACTGCCTTTGGAGCTTCAGTCAAAGTTCTGGGGCCGAAAGGTGTGGAATGAGTTGTAGCCTGGTAGTGCAGGGGTGCTTTCTGTTGCCTTGAACCAGATGTCTGTTACAGCACAAATGTTGATGTTCTCCATTTTAAGGAGTACTTCAAGCGAGTGCATTTTGAGATTTGGACTTCTAGCGCTGAGCAGCATGAGCCTCAAATTGCATTTGTTTGTAGCTGTTATGGAAGTAATTTGGTCTTTGGAACACCACCTAAAAAAGCCACTACAGGAGTGGCAAGAGCCTTGGCCAGTATCTGGAAGCCCAGGGGCGACAGATGCAGGCCATCTCTGGCAAAGCATCGAGGTCCGTCAATCATGTCATCCCAGGCAGACAGATACTGGATCCCCTTAGAATGACACCAGAAACTTAGCCAATTCAATCATTTTCTGCTTGTAATGTGGTATCATTCTGGGTGATGGTAGGATGCTGCTCAGGGCTAGGATCATACCCGCCTGGGCTACATAATCGGAGAGGTCCTCCATGTCTCTTTTCATGTAGTCCAGGGAGGTACATCTCAGGTCATTCACACCCACATGTACAATGACAGAGTCATATTTGTACCTGCTGTTGAGGGATCTGAGTGCGTGCGTTATGTGGCGGATCCTGGTGCCTGACAGGCAGCTGACTGTTACTTTCTCCTTATTCAGCCTAGTGAGTGTGACATCAGTGTGTCTCACTATCGAGTCACCTATGACTAGTGTGTTGGGCATGCTGTTTTGCCTCAGGAGCTTTGGTTGAGTGGCACACTGTTTAGGAGAGTTATGTGTCTCGTGATTAGTGTTGTGTTGTGGTGGTCAAGTGCGTTTTTGCTCTGGAGGTCTCTGCTGTTTGGTTAGACTTTTGAGAGCCTCTGCTAAATTTGACTGACAACCTTAACCCTCAAACTGCCTAAGCTTCAACAAACAGTTAATACTAGTGTATTCATTCAGCCCTGGGTAAACAAAAGCATTTAATCATAATTGCCACTTTAACTCACAAAGTTCAAGATGGTCTGTTAATAGTTTATCCTGATTGTCAAGGGCAATCTGCTGTATTACTAAAAAACAAATTCATGACTATTGCATTCCATTAAATGTTTAATTAAGGCATTGCTTTGCTTGCTTTTTTAAATATCAGCCAAGTGTTCATACATTCTGTCACGTAACTGCCTGGAGATTTTACCTATATAAAAAGCGGGACATTCCAAACACTTTGCCAAATAAGCCACATTTTTAGATTGACAGTTGAAATGTCCTTGCATTAATAAACGGGAATCCAAAAGCTTAAAATGTGCTCCTTTGGTTAAAAGATATGGACACTGCTTGCACATTCCACATTTGTAATTACTGCTAACCCTATTATTTCCTATTTCTGATGGTTTTACTCTTTCCAATAATTTTTTTAGGGATCTATCCTTTTTAAACACTATATTTGATTTGTCTCCCACCAAACCCTTCACATTGTAATCTAAAACAAAGAAGTTCCAATGTTTATTTAAATTATTTATTACAGTGGAACTATCTTTGTTAATACTGTAACAAATGAAAAAACACCTTTTTTGGTTGTCATTCTTTCTTCCTGTTCATTACCACAATGAACAACTTCATCCAACTTGTTTTTTAAAATTGGTTTAAACACCCTGTTTTGCCTCTTAAATATTACTTCCCTGCTAATATTAGATAGTAGGGCATCAGGGTAGCCCTTTTTCCTAAACATGTCTAGAATAAACTCAATTTCATGCAAAAAATCAACATCACCAGATACTATTCGTGCCGCCCACACCAACTATCCTTTTAGAAAGCCTACCTTCTCCAATTCATGCACTGCAGTGGTGGTGCTGCGGTAGTGTTTTCGCCTCACAGTAAGACATTGTCCTGTTCGATTCTCAGCTAGAGCGTTTTCTGTGTGGAAACATGCGTGAATGGGTGTACCCTCGTTAAAGGTTGTGCGTCAGAGCTGACAACTTGGCACGTAAAAATCTGCTGCCAATCATTAGCGGACCGGAGTTCCACTGTGGCAACCCCTAACCGGGAAAAGCCGAAAGACACAACAACCTTCTCCAATTCATATCTGGATCATACCAGCTGCCATCCACAGTATCAGAAACGATCTGTGGTAAAAGGACAGTTGGTGCACGTGGCATGAAAGGTATCTGGTGATGTTGATTTTTTGCATGAAACTGAGTTTATTCTACACATGTTGAGGAAAAGGGGCTACCCTGATGCCCTAGTATCTAATGTTAGCAGGGAAGTAATATTTAAGAGGCAAAACAGGGTGTTTAAACCAATTTTAAATCACAAGTTGGATGAAGTTGTTCATTGTGGTAATGAACAGGAAGAAAGAATGACAACCAAAAAAAGGTGTTTTTTTCATTTATTACAGTATTCAACAAAGACAGTTCCACTATAATAAATATTTTAAATAAAAACTGGAACTTCTTTGCTTTAGATGACTATATGAAGGGTTTGGTGGGAGACAAACCGAATATAGTGTTTAAAAAGGATAGATTTCTAAAAAAATTATTGGAAAGAGTAAAACCATCAGAAATAGGAAATAATAGGGTTAGCGGTAATTACAAATGTGGAATGTGCAAGCAGTGTCCATATCTTTTAACCATGGGAGCACATTTTAAGCTTTTGGATTACCGTTTATTAATACAAGGACATTTCAACTGTCAATCTAAAAATGTGGCTTATTTGGCAAAGTGTTTGGAATGTCCCGCTTTTTATATAGGTAAAACCTCCAGGTGGTTACATGACAGAATGTATGAACACTTGGCTGATATTAAAAAGGCAAGCAAACCAATGCCTTAAGTAAACATTTAATGGAATACAATAGTCATGAATTTGTTTTTTAGTAATACAGCAGATTGCCCTTGACAATCAGGGTAAACTATTGCCGGAACATCTTGAACTTTGTGAATTAAAGTGGCAATTACAATTAAATGCTTTTGTTTACCCAGGGCTGAATGAATACACTAGTATTACCTGTTTGTTGAAGCTTAGGCACTTTGAGGGTTAAGGCTGTCAGTCAATTTTAGTTGATTGGATAATTAATTTTAGTTAATTGGATAATTAATTTTAATTGGTAATTGTTTTTACTATTTGAGAAGTTTTTTGTAACTGTGTTTTTAGTTATGAAAAAGTCCCGTGATGCATGCCTGGAATGAAAGAACTTAACTCACTTGGTTGGATTCAATAAAGAGGTTGTCATTTTCTCTGCTGCTTTATTTATTTTTTATCTGAGAAAATCTAGGCTTAGGAGAGGATTATGCGTAAGGGAAGGAGCTCAAGCTGCAGAGCCAAAGTCCACTGAAGTGGCCAAAGCTGGATCCGAGACCCATCAGTTGTGGAATGGTTGAAAAAGACAACATTAATTTAATCATTATGGCAAATACATAACTTTTGTATCTGAGATGAGGAGGTCCCTCCTTGTCTCCCAGTAAACAAAATCCCTTACTTATCTTCCATGGTAGTCAACATGCAAATATACCTTTGATCACTGTGGTTCCAAAGGAATACACAGACCTTGAGATGGCATCCAGCTTATTACATCTTGTGAAAGTATTTAGTGAACTCCAAATATCACCTAAGGATGCATTTCTGAAAAATACCTGAGAGATATCCAAGTGCTCTAGATGAATGTGCTGTAGACACAAGAAGCAATACTTTGCTATATTTTTCATAAAAGAACTTGAAATAGTAACTAAGCCATTCGGGCAAGGTAACTTTTCTAACTATAAAACTTAATTTCTTATTAGAAAATGACATAAAGAAGAATCTTTCTTGATTTATTTGTTTCTGTCCACAAAATCTGGCATGTCTTTGGACATTTATGCAATGCAATAAATATTCACCCCTACATGAACAGTTTGGGAAGATTACATAAAATTGAATGGAGCCATAGAAGTAAAACAAAGGATGTCACTCTATCCTTATGGAAGACCAGACAGGGAAGTTTTATGCATAAGGCCTACATTTCAGAAATTCTTTGTCGAGAAGCAATGGCCACTATAAAAAAAATATTCCAAGACAAGTAATTCAAATTTGCTTTAGCAGCAA
The DNA here is from genome assembly GCF_019279795.1 of Protopterus annectens. NCBI lineage: Eukaryota > Metazoa > Chordata > Ceratodontiformes > Protopteridae > Protopterus > Protopterus annectens. Next base: position 362,671,373 of record NC_056738.1, read on the forward strand.
GTTGAAAAGGAGGAGGAATATGAAACACAAATCACATGGAAGTACAGGATCCTTGACAAAAGGTCAGATCTGGAAAGTACCTTTCAGGAAAGTTTTGTAAACTTTCACAGAAGGCAAAAAAAAAAGAAATAATGAAGCCTTGATGGAAGCTGGATATAGACACAAGATATGCATTTACAGAATAGTAACTTAGGCCTGTATCACAAATATTAGAAAAGTCATCTAAAATTGCAGGCATCAGAGTAGTAAGAGAGTCTAACCCCTTGAAAATAACCAAAATAGCAAAATGTGTCCATTTATTTTAGTATGCTAGTGTAGCACTAGGTCACCGAGGAGACCTGAGGATTTGGAGAGCTCTAGCAAGTTATTGAGTCTCCTACAACTACTGGAATTGAAGTAACCATGCAGTTAGATGAAGAGAGTGAAGGTCTAAGTGAGACTTGCCAGATGGGTGAGTCAGCAGGGTCCTGAATGGCTTGAAGCATACAGGCTTCTCCATAAGATAAGGTCACAGCCACAGCACACTCTAGACTTGTGCTGTCTGTCTTTGTGAATAAACTTAAGGACAAGGGAAAATGGAGGAAAACACAGAGAAGTCAAGGGGGCCATGTCTGGATGAGAGCAACCCTGAGATCTTCACTTGGCAGAAGTATGACAGAATAATAGTTGCTTAATTAACAGTGGTCAGGAAAGCAAAGAGGTCACAACAAAGTTCATCCCAGCAATGGAAGAGCTTCAGTGCTACAATTATTAAAGGACTCTCATGAGCTATCATGGAGCAGCAACTGAGCCTGTTCACTACAGAATCAGTTTCTCCAGGCTTGTTCTTGATATTCTGGCACTAGTTGTCTTACAATAAATGAACAGACAAAATCTTACCCACCACTGCTAGGAACCGTCTTGTATTCTTTCAGCTTCCTCCTGTCCTTATCGGGAAATATGTTAGTAGACGCTACTGGTTTTACTGAAAGAAAATATTTATTATAATAACAGAAATGGAAGGTGACACCTTGAAAAAACAGTGCCTATTATAAAACATACTTTAACTCACTATATACGATTGTTCAAAAGGTAGTAAATTAAGTTTCTTCTAATATAAAGTTCAGCTCTCAAAGAACAAAATGTGTTTTTTGGTGGCCTTAAAATGAATCCTTTAAAGAAATTCTTTACAGATATTTGCAGTGACATCTGTGGAAAAGCTGATAAGATAAGCAAATTTTTGTGTCTTTTGGCTTTTCCCGGTTAGGGTTCGCTGCAGCGGAACTCCAGTCCGCTAATGATTTTTAGTTGATTTTTACGTGCCGAGTTACCAGCCCTGACGCACAACCTTCAACGAAGGTACGCCCATTCACGCATGTCTCCACGCAGAAGACGCTCTAGCTGAGAATCAAACCGGACAGCGTCTTACTGTGAGGCGACAACGCTACCGCAGCACCACCACCGCGGGTTACTGTTGATAAATGAAGTCTGGTCATTGCGTAAGCTGAATAATAAATAAACAATTTAAACAGTCTAACAATCTTGGTATTGGATATTATAAAGGATCCAAACACTGTGGCATAGTCAAAGTAAAATGTTATCTTCAGTTGTTGAATATTAAATTTTACTGTATTAAATCTGCTTCCTTCTTTTAAAATTTTTAACACGACAAAAAAGGAGCTGATATTAAGAATGAAAACTCAATCTTCAATGCAGTTGGACTCAATTTTTAGACTAATATGCAATGCCCTGCTGTACTGCTGTGTTGGTAAAGACATGCAAGCCATGGTGGAAGGGTGATCAAGCTCATTAGCAGAAAAAAAAACAGGCTGCCTTGGCTCAAAGGGAACTATCATAGTTGGATTGACTTTGTCTTGGTTTGCCTTAAGGAGACTATTGGAATACCACACTGAACTATGACTAGCTAGAACTTTTGCATAACGTTCAGCTTCTTAAATTTAAGCAATTGATATGAAAAATGTTCATTCAAACCAAATACTGTACGTCAGTGAAAGAAGAAGGTAGCCTACCTTTCTTCGTTTGATGGTTTTGCAGATGCCTCCATTCTAACCAGACACTAGTCTCATAAATAATATTAGCAAAGGGGCTCAAATAGAAGGAAAACATTAAAATACCACTTCAAAGGGCAGCACTAGTGCTGAACTTAATAATTTAGGGATCACTGCTCAAATCTCTCTTTCTCTGGTAATAGTATCAGAGAAAGTTAAGTAATTACTAGAAAACAGAAATCAAAGTCTAAGGCAAATGTATTTGAAACAGGGAATATTATAAAAGAAATAAAAGAACTGGAAGACTGATCTCTGGAAAAGGAAAGGAAGACGTTACACAGAAATAAATGAAAACTGTGGGAACAATATATGCAAAATAATGCTCAGGAGGAGAAGTGAGGAGGTTTATGGCAAGGCAGGAATTCAGCAATTTATGTAATGTTGAACTGATGATAGTAAAACGAATGAGAAGATATGTGGTGTATAATGTATGTAAATGGAAAAAATGTTAATATGGTTTGCCTATGTCTTAAGTGATACTTTAATAAAGCTGTTTAAAAAAGAAAAGCATCAGAGAAAGTTGTGCATAAAATGAAAGGTACATACTTAACATAACAAGAGATATGTGTTGTCTTCTTTTCGTCCTGTTCAACCTTTGGGTTATCAGATCTGATCGGATCCAAAATTGGCACCTTTAGAAGCAGTGGATCCAGTGCTCTGACTTCTCCCCTATCCATGATCCCTCTCTTCTACCAATATCTCAGATTGAGTTTGCCTACTCATCAGCTAATAAAGTCATTTATCACTTAACAGAATATAACAAGTGAATCCTATACATCAAAATAACATGGAGAAAGGACAACCGATTCAGGTTGTGGACTGACAAGGTTCCTGGTTAGTACCAAGGAAAGAACTTGGAAGGGGAAGGAGAGATGGATGTTGAACTGGAAGAAAAGAAGACAGCATAGATCTGTCATTAAGATGTGTATATACCTTTTGCAACAGATTTTGTCTTTTTGTCTGATTCACCCTTTGGACATATTCCTAGCTGACTCCACCCTGGGAGGTATCAAGAAAGGATATTCCTAAGAATGGTGGAAGTGAAAGATGTATGTGACCTTGACTGCATATCACATTTATAATCAGTAACAAATGTGCAGACTGTAGACTAAGTTGCTGCAGCACAAATTTCATCTATAGGACCTCTGTGCATAAAAGCAGTAGAAGCAGCCACCACCCTTATTGAGTGAGCTAGTGAGCTCTTGGTTTTTTAGCTAAAAAGTCCCAATTTTTCATAAACAAATGCTATTCAGTCAGACAGCCACCTAGATAGTGTGACTTTTGAAACATTCTGTCCCAACTTTGCTTTAGAAAATGCTACAAGTAAGTGATCAGATTTTATGGAATCCTTAGTCCTATGGAGGTAAAATCTAACTTGCCTGTGCACATCTAATACATGCAGAGTATATCCTCCTTTATTAGAAAATTGTAGGAAGAATACTGGTAAATTAATGGTTTGATTAATGTTCATTTCAGATGCCATTTTTGGAATGAACATAGGATTCTTTCTGAAAGAAACCCTGTTCTTATGGAAAACCAAGTAAAGAGGTTAACAAGCAAGTGCTTGTAATTCAGAAATTATTTAGCCGAAGTGAAGGCCACAAGGAAAACAGTCTTCCTAGAAAGGCATTTTAACTCTGCCAAAGCTGCTCGTTCAAAAGGAAATTTTGTTAATGCTTAAAGCATAACAGTTATATCCCATGGAGAAATAGGATCCCTTACAGAAGGTCTCAATAAGAAATTCCTTTTAGAAATGCCTTTGAAATCTTAAGAAGGGCTATAGCCATTTGATTTTGTCCAACATGCAAATTAGAAATTGCAGCTAGTTGTACTTCAACATTTGAGAAACTGAAATCCTTCTGAAAAAGAGCTGATAAAAAAATCAAGGATAGATGGAAGTGGAGCTGAAACAGGATCTATCCCTTTAGCTGCTGCTCAAATACAGAATTTCTTCCATTTACTAAGGTAAACTATCCTGGTGCTCAATTTGTGACAGGCTAACAAAATATGAACCACTTTAGTGAAACTGGCATCTCTGGCCACCATTAAAATTGAAGAAATCATTCCGTAAGCTTCAGTGTCTCTTTATTCAGGTGAGGCTTTCTGGGTAGGTGGGTCAGAAGATCTAGAAGGTTGTCCAGTGTCAGGGATGATACCGTAGATGAGACACAAGGGGATAAGCCAGATTACCTTGGCCTTGCACCTTACTGCTTTCTGAACAAACTTTGCATTCAGAGGAAAGGGGATGAAAGGCATATAGAAAACCTGGAGGCATACTGTGGACTGCAGCAACCCTTGGTAAATTTCCTTGTGGATGGATTAGGGCAAAGTAACTGTTGCATTTTGTAGTTTAAGAACGAAGCAAAAAAAAAAAAAATCTCAGCATGGTTGGCCCCAGTGGCTGAATATCAGATTTGCCAGTGAATGATTGAGTGACCCCATAAGGCAGTAAAATGGATCTGGTCAATTTGTCCGCTAACAGATTGGAAGTTCACTGAGTGTATTGCTATGAGAAAATGATGGGAATACATTACCCAGTGCAACACTCTCATGGCCTCTTGACATAGAAGATATAAATGGGTTCCACCCTGCTTGATGATGTACCAGACTACTGACATGCTGTCCATCTGGATGGAGATTACACCCCAGGGGAAAGAGTTCTAGAAGGCCTGCAATGCTAGGAGGACTGCCCTCATCTCAAAGATATTTATGTGGAGAGTGGTATATGTGCTTGAGCCATCTTCCCTTTGAAATGCTCCACTGACCCCCAGCAGGGAAGCATCTGTGGTTACTATAGCTGTGGGGGGATGTGCAGAAAAGGTCAACCCTCTAGGAGAGCTGTTGAGGACAACCAACATAATATGTGGAAGTTGCACACTGTAGTCAGATGAATACGTGCATGAAGAGATGAAGGAACTGAGACTACTGTACTGAAAGTGTACACTGAAGACTTTTCATGAAGTACCTGGCTAGGGAAACTAGCATTATAGTGAAAACCATTACATTTAGCAATTGAAAGAAACATCTTGCAGATGGAGAGGGGTGCTGAAGAACATGCAAGGCTGTCTGCCATAGGGAAACGATTCTGGATTCTTGTAGAGTAGCTATCTGGTTGCTCATGTTCAAGTGGCATTTGATGAACTCTGTTGAGCTGTGATCCCCACATGTTGGAGAAATTGGAGCAAGAAGTAATTTTGCTGGATTAGAAGATACTTGGTTGGTGCGGTGAGGAGCTAGTCATCTAAGTATGGGAATACCTGGAACCCTAGCAGTCAGAGATGAGCTGCAACTACTGCCATGCACTTGGTGGACATCCAGGAGCTGTGGTAAGACCAAAGAGCAGCACTCTGAATTGAAAATGATTGGCTCCCAGCCAGAAATGGAAAATCTCAGGTGTTCTGCAGATCTATCAAGTACATCCATGCATCCTTCCTCAACAGAAGTAGAGTAGACTGACAGACTGAACCATGACCATCCAGACCTTTGTCTATTTTATAAACTGATTGAAGTGACTGAGGTACAAAATTGGCCTTAGGTCCCTTGTCTTTTTTGGAACTAAAAAAAACCTGGAACAGACTCCGGATTCTAACTGGCCTGGGGAGACCTGCTGGATGACTTTTTTTCAAACAGCTTTAACATTTCTGCCATTGCAGATTCCAACTGATGGGTGGTACTGTGGGAATCATTTTCTTCTTTAAAGGAGGAGACACAAAGAGTATTACATAGCCTCTTGTGATTATCTGCAGTACCCAAAAGTATGATCTGATCGCTTGCCAGGTTTGAGGGTGCATGAATAAGTGCCCCCTAAATGCCTCCAGAGTGTGGCAGTCTGGCAATCCTTCAGGAGTGCTGAAAGAATTTCTCAGAAAAGGGACCATGAAACTCTTAATTCTGAGGTTTGCCCCTGCCGCTACGGTGATGTCCATTGACATTGTTCCCCCCTCTCCCTCAGGAGGACCATCCTGGTTGAACCCTTGTGGTTTTTCTGAATCATATTTTCTTATCATCTCTCTGAATCCTGAAGAAGGTTCTCTGAGGGGGTGGAGAAGCAGATTCCAGTGGCAGAAAGGGTCTTACCATCCTGCTTGCTCCTGATGATAATTTCCTTAACTTTTGGTCCAGAGATGTGGAAATATCAAAGGCAGCATTAAGGAAGAACATCTTGACACTTTACGCAAAGTCACATAGTCACATCCAGACGTGCCGGCAGATAGCTACAACAGTGCCTACTGCTCTAGCCATACCATCAACTGCATTAGAAAGCAGATGCATGTATATGCTGGACATCAACTGTAAGGTACACTACTGGAAATCCACTGTTTGGGATGTCTGTTGATAGGTTACCTGAGAGGGTCAGTTCCTTTGTCAGGTCCCTCTGGAAACGTGTCATGTGAGCCAGGTAGCTCAGTGCTCTGAGTGTGAAAGTCGCTAAAGCATATGTCCATTTCCCAAATATGTCCAGTGCTCTAGATTCCCTATTAGGTGGATGAACTGATGTCATTTCCTCAGATATTTCTTTTTTAGTGGCAGCCACTACAACCACGGCATCTACCAGAGGACCCTTGCTCCCATGTGCGCTCTGTCTTTAGGTGCCACTAAAATTTTGCAAAACCTCTGTAGTATGCACATATGGCAAAAGTGCAAAGTGAAAATACCAAATGCAAAAAAAAAAAAAAACGGCCAGCACAAAGAGAACGGTGAATTCAATAACTGTTTAATAAACAAAATAAATACAGGATAACTGCAAACCGGTTTCAGCCCAAGCCTTCTTCAATGCAGATGGCAAGGGACTTGGGTTTTGTAGATCAGATTGTATATGCTGTATCTTTAAGAAGCATATCAAGGACTGAATGTGCACATATAAATACCAGGCACGTGCTATTCCCAGTGCCATTCTGAGAGTGCAACTAGAGAGTGAGCATGTATGATTGCAACAGTTAGTTTGTATACAAGTTCCTTAAGTTAAAGTCAGTAAACTTCTATTGTGATGTGCTTGTATATAATAAAGCTGCTTGAAAAGAACCCACCAAGACTCTTCTATTGTGTGAAAAGTAGGACAGTGACATGGTGTCAGAACTGGGATTCTACAGAATGATATTCGGAGCCGTAAGGTGCAGAAATAACAGTGAAGGTAAAGTAAGATAAGCAAGCAGGGATAAGAGCCATAAAAGTATCAAAGGTAATGAGAATTCGCACAAACTGCTTACTTTATAAAAAAGATAAAAAGGAGCAATACAAGGGCACAAACCGCATTCTTAAACAAACGAGAGGTACAAAAGGTTTATTAACTAAGCAAATTGTTTATGATTAAGATATTTGATAAAATGATTATCAGAAAAGCAAAACGAGTATGTTTAAAGCAAAGCGGACATGTTTAGAGTTAAACGAGCACAAGAAAAGTACAATGGACATAAAAAGAGATTAAATGAGCAAAACAAATATAATTAGGGCAAAAAGGGCACATTAAGCGTAAATAAAGCAAAGCGTCTGCATGTTTTTTGGCAAAGTGCTGTGTTTTGGCATAACTACGACTTTGTCTTGTATCAACGGCATAAAGTACAGTTGTGTACACTTACCATAAATGTAGATGCTCGAGTGTATTCACTGTTGCAGTCCTTACAAAATGGGTTATCCGGCTCCTGGTAGCCCACAGTCGGCCAGAATACCAAAGTCCTTGGTATATGATGTCGGCTGCCTTCGGCTTAGGCCTGATGTCAGGACGTCAGGTACACAAGAAGGCAGCTGATGCCATTTCCTCAGTTTTTCTTGTCTTAACTGTCAGGAGCCTCCAAAAAAAGGTTAGACCAGGAAAAGAAAATCCAGTCTGAGCCCTTGGAAAAAAGGGGGGATGGAAGGGGGGGAACCAGGACTGCAACAGTGAATAAACTTGAACATCTACATTTATGGTAAGTGTACACAACTGCAGTATGTTCATCGTGTTTCACTGTTGCAGTCCTTACAAAATGGGTTGATTCCCACAGCCCAGAAAAAAAAAGGGAGGAGGAACACCCACTATTTTAAGGGTTGGTAAGGATGCCCTGCAATACTGCAGAGGCAAAATCAGCCCTGGACTTAGAAAACAAGGGTAAATTGTAATGTTTAGTGAAAGTGTGGACAGAAGTCCATGTAGCTGCTTCCAGTATGTCCCTAGTAGGTACACCTCTTAAGAAAGCTGCTGAGGTAGAGGCTGCCCTAGTAGAATGGGTCCTAATACTCTGAGGAGAAACCTTCCCATGCTGTAAGTAACAAAGGTGAATACAATGAGAAATCCCCTTAGAAATGGTCTGTTTTGAAATAGCCCTGAGCTCCAGGAGCAAAACTGACCAACTGATGCGACTTTCGAAAAGATTTAGTCCTGTCCAGGTAAAATCTAAGCTGTCTATGCACATCCAGGGAATGCAGTAACCTTTCCCCTTTATTCTGAGGATTAGGAAAGAAGGTAGGCAGGTGGATAGACTGGTTAAGAGACAGGCTAGAAACTACCTTAGGCATAAAGGAGGGATTAGTTCAAAGAGAAACCCGATCCACATGGAAGATGATAAAAGGCTCTACTGCCATTAAGGCCTGCAGCTCGGAAACTCTTCTAGCTGAAGTAATAGCCAAAAGAAAGGCAGTTTTCCAGGAGAGAAACTTTATGTCTGCTGTGGCAGCTGGTTCAAAAGGAGGCAGAGTAAGTTTCTCAAGTACAAAATTGAGATCCCAAGCAGGAGTAGGTGCCCTTCTGGGATGCTTTAAATTGCTAGCTCCACTGAGGAACTGTTTCATCAAGGGATGAGAGAAAATGGGATGCTCAAAGAAACAATGAGCAGAAATAGCTGAAGCATGGATTCTGACAGAAGAAAAGGAAAGTCCACCATTAAGCAAGCCTGCCAGATAGTCAAGAATGAGAGGAAGAGAAGGTTGAGAAGGGTCTTCCCCTCTAGTCTGCATCCAAATGGAGAATCTTTTCCACTTATTTGCATAAGATTTCCCAGTGCTAGGCCTCCTGGCCTCACGGAGGACCTCAACCACTTGTTGGGAAAGGTTTAAATTATGAGCCAAGCTGCCAAATGCAGAGTCTGAAGATGAGGATGCAGAATTCTTCCACCCTCCTGAACCAAGAGAGCTGGTATCAGGGGAAGATGCCAAGGCCAAGACTGGGAGAGACTGCAAAGTAGTGGATACCAATGTTGTCTGGGCCAGTCTGGAGCTATGATGATGGCCCTTGGTTTTTCGTCCCTTATCTTTAACAGCACTCTGGGAAGAAGAGGCAGAGGAGGGAATGCACAGATCGAGAGCTGTGTTCAGGGGAAGGACAGAGCATCCACTTTCCAAGCTTTGTTGTGATGATCCCTTGTGCAAAAGGTTGGAAGAAGGTAGTTGGTTGGAGATGAGAAGAGATCCACCTGGGAAGTGCTCCAACGCTGAATGATGCGATAGAAGATGGTCTTGTTTAGTTGCCACTTGTGAGGATCCAGGACCTGCCTGCTCAGTCAGTCTGCCAAGGTGTTGAGCCTTCCTGGAAGAAACTGAGCTATCAGATGAATGCCCATGGAAGCTGCTATGGACCATAGTATCATGCTTTGTCTGCACAGGGGGTAAGATTGCGTCCCTCCCTGCTTGTTGATGTACCACATGATTGTGGTGTTGTCTGTCCTGACCAGAAGAGTACCAGGAGAGAGAAGATGTTTGAAAGCCATTAAGGCCTGCTGGACTGCCATCAATTCCTTCAGATTTATGTGCAAATGAACCTGTTGAGAGTTCCAAGTCCCTTGAATGCATCTGCCCTCTAGATGTGCTCCACAAGCATAGTCCGAGGCATTTATGGTGAGAGTCTGGCTGGCAGGAGGTGGACAGAAAGTCAGGCCTTTATTCAGTGCACAGGCCATCGCCCACCAAAGGAACTCTGTCTGCAGGCAGGGAATCAGAGGAAGTATCAAGTCTAAATCCTGAGTGTTTGACATCAAAGGTTTTTGAGGTACCACTGTATTTTCCTCATATGTAGTCTGGCATATGGAATCATCAGAATACATAAAGCCATGAATCCCAGGGCTTGCAGGAATTGCCTTGCAGAGAGCTGGGTCATGCTTGCCAAATTTTTTAAGTAATTCAAAAGATCCATTTGTTTCTCTTGAGGGAGGAATACCATCTGGGTGGCTGTGTTCAGGCTCACTCCCAGGAAAACAATCTCCCTGGAGGGTACCAATTTTGACTTCTTTTAGTTGATGGTGTAGCCCAAAGTGGTGAGAAGGTTCTTTACAAAGTCCAAATCCTTTCGAAGTTGCTCTGAAGAGTTTGCCTGAATAAGACAATCGTCCAAGTAAGGGTAAATCTGAATGTTTATTTGCCTGCAAAAAGCAATGACTGGAGCCAGGCATTTGGTAAAAACTCTCGGAGCAGTAGATAAGCCAAAGGGCAGTGCAGAGAATTGGAAGTGCCTGTTCCCTGCCCTGAAGCGAAGGAACTGCCTGCAGCTTTCCCTTACTGGGATGTACAGATAAGTGTCTTTGAGATCCAAAGTCACCAGCCAGGAATCCTTGGCCAGCATTGGCAGCAACTGCTGAAGAGTGAGCATTTTGAATTTGGGAATAACCAGAAATGTGTTTAGAATGGACAAATCCAGAATAGGGTGCCAGGTGCCCCCTTTTCTGGGAACCAGGAAAAGACGAGTAGAAACTCTAGCCTATCTGTAGTGCAGGAACTGGCTCTATTGCTCCCAGGTTTAGTAAACATGAAACTTGTTTTTCTGCTTCTGCCCTTTGATTTGGGGGGATATCTGGGTATCCTTGGTGGACAGGGAAGGTGTGAAAGGAGAACTTGTAGCCTTGGGATACTATTTTGAGCACCCATTTGTCATCTGTGATGGTGACCCAAACATTTGCAAACATGGCTAACCTTCCCCCCAAAGGAAATCTGGGCCCGCAGAGGCAGGCCGGGGAAGGCCTGAGTCATTTGGAATGCTTGCTTTGGGAAGGTTGCTTAGAACTCCCCAATTTTGAAGAGGAAACTTGCCAGTGCTTAGCCTTTTGAGGGGTGGAAGTTTGTCCCCTAGAAGACCTGTAACCCCTAGACAAGGGCGCCCGCAGGCAGGTACAAGGGGTGCACTTGCACCCCCCTGGAATCGGCTGACTAGTTAATCTTTTAATTTAAAAAAAAAAAGTTTTTTTATTTTAGGGCGTTCTTCTTTAAGAAGAAAGAAGTCCAGTTGTGGGCGTGCTGACATCATCGCACAGAGCACATATTTTCAAGTTTGCGAGCGGGAACTGAAACGGACGGTTTCGGGATTCGCAAGCGGGAACTGAAACGGACGGTGGACTTCACTGAAAATGGGACACTTACGAGCAAGCGGGAACTGAAACGGACGATGGGACACTTTCAGAGTGAGTAATGTGTGTGTGTGAAATGGTTTCTGGACGTGTGTGTGTGTGTGTGTGTGTGTGTGTGTGTGTGTGTGTGTGTGTGTAAAATGCCCCAATACTAGTGTGCAGATGTACAACTTGACCGTTTATCTTATTATGTTTAAAAACTCATAAAAAATATTGCAATATACAAATTGCTAAAAAAATTTATAAATCAACAGCCATCATTCTGAAATAAATGTGAACATGTTGCCACACACAGAGTGAGCAAAACATTAGTAACCAAAGGTCTTCTCTCAAAAATTGCTACGGATGGAAACTTATTCACACCTGCTTTGCCAGTGGCATGGAAGAGGCAGTAAATGTTAACAACCACCTCCCACCCCAAAAACATATCAGCAATTTGTCAATCCCCAAAACAACCAATAGAGCAGAGCTGTGCTCTATTTAAACTTAAGAATTTACTTCCTGCTGTATTTATTAGATTTGTTTACAAGAGTAGGGAACTGATCACAGAGGGCCATTCTCAAACCCAGTCCAGAAACATACATTCAGAAACAAAAAATAAGGTTTCAGCATTTACTTAAGCATGTTTCACCTTTCAATTTTCAATGAAAGAAATGGTATTTACTTCTACAACAATTATGGTATAACTTTGGTCATTGTGAAGCAAGATATTTCACTGTATTCTTTAGCCAAAGAAATGGCATGGCATGGCAAGGCATAGCTATGAGTCTGTGGTAAAACTGCAACTAAACATCCAGACTTAGAACTGACATATTCTATAAAAGTACATCAGAAAGTACTACACAAACAGGAACTCAAAAAGTTTATCACACATACATGCATGCACACAAACCATACTGTCACATACTTATTCATCATTTTGTATTTTGTTACCAGACCTGTACATGGATCCTTCATAAACAAGGCAGTTCAATTTATACACTATAACATTTCAAATATTTTAGGAGCCTAACAATATATGCACATGAGTAAAAAAGGCAGTAGTCCGGAATCCAGGTTTAAGTATCAAATATCTTTGCAGTTTACCTTCGTACTGGATAAAAAAAAAACAGAGATAACCTGAAAACAGACAACATGCACTCACAGAGAATACATACATAGAAGCAACAGCTAACAGTACATCTGGTCAGCTAACAGCACATCTGGTCAAAAAGTTTATAATGCTTACTGTAAATGTAGCATTCTTGGATAAACTGAATACCATAAATCTATTAATAAACATACAGATGTACTATTTAAACATTACAATTAAGTAACAGCCAAACTGAAACTGAGAACAAATGTCACAATCTGGAAGAAAGTTACATGGCATTGGCCAACACATATAATCAAAAAAGTAAAAAATTAACATTTGTGAAATATTAAGTACATGACAATAACACAGTGTGTGCATGACTGTGCAAAAACAGTGAATATGGTGAACTGTTCAGAAAACTTTTTACAGTCAGCCAACACTATCTTTAAAAAAAATGCTGCACATGCAGCCACGAAAAACACACCATGATATTTTCTGCCACAACTCACTCATTGCTCCTAAGGGGACTTGGCAACCTCAGCTCATCTAGAAAGGCAGAGAAACTTTTGCAAACAACGCTGCTGGTTCCACTGCAGTGGCTAAAATGTCAAACACACAGTTTCAAACTATTCCACCCAGCTTAGTGACTCATCATAGAACTCCATCAGGTAAATACTACAGCCATATGTGTTGACCCCACCAGCCACACACACACACACACACACACACACACACACACACACACACACACACACACACACACACACACACACCAGGCATCTCTTCAGCATCTCATCTGTTAATATACATAGGCAGGTATATTTCCACTTATATATTTACTTACTTGGTAATAAAGTGAATCCCAGTATGCTGTGATGTCTGCTTTCCAGGGTGGATCAGAAGAGAACCTGACTGGTAACTAAGTAACTATGACTGTTACAGCATGAACACTAGTGATTGTATTAGCTGAATCTAGGCCTATTACTCAGATCCTATCCAGAAGCTGCCATAAAAGTTGTTTAACTCAATATTACTGAACTTAATCATCTCACCTACTACAGGTAATAAGCCCAAAGTGGGTCATTTCTTCCTAACAAATCTTGATGTTCTACAAGACAGCAGACAACCCTTCACTGCAAAGAACTCAAATTCTCTTATCGATGGAATTAAAAATACTAACATACAGCAAAACTTTATTTTTAAAGTGTTTCAGTTACACTGCCATATGTATCTACAACTTTTACCTTTAAATAATTTTACTAAATGTACTTCCTTTGGTGTTTTCCTGCTGAAAAATAGAACAGGTAATAATGCTATCAGGTGCCACATGGTGGTGGGTAGAGAATAAGGCTTGAATCCTGTACTTTGGGCCCAAGTGGCAAGAGCCTGAATTCCCTACCCACCACCATTTGTAAAAATGTTGCAGGTTTTTCCTTCATACTTGTTCTGTTTCTCATAAAATCTGTGGTTTCTGTATTTGTGTCCTTGCAAAGCCAGTAGTGCATTGGTGCAGTGGTAGTATTGTTGCCTGACAGCTACATGTTCTCTGGTTTGATTCTTGGCTGGGGTGCCTTACCTTCTGTGTGGAATCTGTATGCCCTCCCTGTTTTTGTTTCCTCCCATCTTACAAAAACATGTCTGTCTGGAGTGTTTCTCCCTGGGCCTCTGCTAACAATAAGCTTTTGTTCCAAGTCAGACTTTCCTGGTTAACAAATGTTAAAAAAATGACACTCATTTGAATATCAGACTTCATATTCTTCAGAAAGTGCATGGTAACACAAAAGATTTTATACTAGCAATTCTCTAAGTGTGTAAGATGGATATTTGAAATTTATCCCTATCTTTGGGACTGCATTCCCCCCATTATTGACTTCATCCAGCTTTTGTGCTAAGGTTGAGAGCTATGGTAAGAACTAAATTCACTGAATATGTTTGGGGGCTATATTCCCCCATTACTGGCTTTGTCCTGGTGTTTTTTGCTAAGAGGTTGAGAGTTATGGTGAGAACTGAATTCACTGAATGTTTGGGGGCTGTATTCACCCGTTATTGGCTTTGTTCAGGTGTTTTGTGCTAAGAGGTTGACAGCTATGCTATGGTGAGAACTGAATTCACTAAATGGTAGCCATTTAAGTTTCAGTCTTCCTCTTTCACAAAACAGCTAATTTGGCGTAGTGGTATGTTGCTCTGACTGTTTTGCACAGGGTCCCCTGGGTTCAAGACGTGGCAGTAAAATGTATGGTGGTAACGCAGCATTTTATTCTAGCAACTTTCCAACATTATACAAGCAATGTTTAAAATGTGTCCCTGGTTTTTGGCCTTTTGTCCCCCCTCCCCCCAATATATTTTGGCTTTTTCCAGATTTCTTGTGCTGCAAAGTTCAGAGATACAGCTGAGTGTCGAGTAGATTTTACAAGGAGCTGAGAGCTGCAGGGGAACAAAAGTTTAGTGCTGCTTATGCTTAGTCTGCTTGCACTGTTAATAGCACAACAGGTAGTATACTTGCTTTTGATGCTGAAGGCTGTGGGTTCTACTCCCACAGTAGGTAGATGCATTGCTGATACTGTACTGTGTTGTAAAGGGGGTGGATGCTACAGTCCTTTTTGGCAAAGATACCTAGTAACTATGAACCTGTTATCAGTTTGCTATCCATTCACTATTGCGGTATTACTAGCTTATCATTTTTTTAATGCATGTAACACAGGCAATTTATTCTTCAAGGGCAACAGGCACTTTATTTGTAGATGAAACAATGACATATAAAGTTGTTTGCTAGCAGCAACCTCTTTATTAGTTACAGATTTCTTTAATGTGGATTTTACTACAGAGATTGTGCATATTTACTGATACTGGTGGACTATAGAAGGTTGAGTAGACTTTTTATGATGGAAATGTTCTGAATTGGGCAGTTTTGTCATTGGTGTATGCATTTTCTTTCATTGTTTACTGGAAAAATGTTAAAAACAATAAATTTAAAATGCCCTCTAACAACTGTACTACATTGTACAAGGAATATAATGTAATACAGTCAGGAAGGTGTATCAAAGAGCATGTGTATGTTTCACGTTCAAGGGGCCTATGAGTTTGAAGACAGCCCAGAGTTAATATTTATCTGCCACTGGCAAAATGTATTTTCTTTGAATGTGGGTTTCAATGCTGTTTCAATGCATGTGAGTTTCAAGGGCAGAGAAGTTTTAATGTTAAGTCTATTTTTCATTGTGAGACTGCATTGCTTTGTTTAACAGATATCTATTAGGGTTTGTGCTGTAAAATGCAAAATAAAACTTTCAAATGAAATCTAAATCATCGCAGAAGTAAAGCAGTATGCACATTACAGTGTTTATTTATGGTAAATGGGGCAAAATAACCAAGGAATGGGACATTGGAATGGCTGCAGGGGGGAGGCTCCATTCGACCATGATTTTGTGAGGGGTGGGTAGCAAACTCAGACAGCCCCGGTTGAACTATACCTCTCAGTTGTCCATATTTTTGCAGAATGAATAGATATTTGCTTCTTATTTTTGGTTTGTTCCTCATACAATGAAGTCACTAAATGACAGACATTGAGTTTCAGACGTCATAACCTTCAGAAAAATGCATGCTAATGCAAGACCTGTTATTCTATCAACTGTCTTAAGTTTATACAAGAGCAATTTTTAGTAGTGTTTGTATGTTCCCCCAATATATTTGGCTTTGTCCAGATTTCCTGCATTAAGAGGTTGAGAGGTATGTGCAAATCGCTTTGTAGAATTAGGAATATCCAAACCTCTCCATTGTCCCCAATTTTGGCTCAAAATGTTGCTCTCCCCTAATAATCTTTCCTCAAAATGGCAATTTTGGAAGAAAATGTGACTGAAGTCTCCTAGAATAATGGTGTTGGCTTAATGCATAGGGACACCATATTAGTTAGGTAGGAGATATGGACTGATGGGATACATAGAGGGGACCTATAGTTAGGTATGACACAGGAGTTTTGTTAATGCTAAGTTGGATGCAGAGGAATTCCACATCATTATCTCACCTAGAAAGTCTGGAGATGAAATGTTCTTTAAGAATATGTAGACACCATCACCTTTTCATCTCGCGTGATAGGCCTGAACTTGTGGCAGGTATTGAAATACTGCATTAAAGGAGTGCTGTCATCGGTCTTGAACTAGGTCTCTGTGATGATGCATATATAGATGTTTTCCAGGGGAAGCAGTGCTTGTAAGGAGTGGACTTTTAGCTTAGGCTCTGAAAAGGAAATTGGTTATTTTCTAATTCATATAGCTATAAAATTCAGTATAAAAACTGTAAAAGTTTCTGAATGCAAACACACTATTTATTAAAGCAGCATCATGGTAGGGAGTAATTCAACTATATACATAGCCATGAGTTCCTTTATACCTTTCTGTCAAAAACAAACACACACCATGGACACACAGAGTTTACAGTTGTTGTAACTTTGAAAAAATCGATTTATGTACTTCTTGCACTAAGAAGTTGAGATGTGTGTGTGACAGAGCCAGAGAGAGAGAGAAATGCCCTAGTTAGCTCTAACAAGTGGAATTTATTTTCAAGTGCATTTTCAAGAAATTGTGAGCTTCAAGGGAAGCAAAGGTTACTGCTGCTCATTCTAAGTCTGCTTAAAATGTGCAACTGTTTTGTTTGGCAAATGGTATCATTATTGTGGTATATAATTTTAAAGCAGTGTTAGCACAGCAGGTAGCATACTTGCATCTTGATACAAAGGGCTGTAGGTTCTATTCATACAGCATGTACATTTGTATTTTAAGGGGAGTATGGTACTGCTGTTCTTAGTATGTCCTCCTTTGGATGACACCTAATAACTATGAACCTGTTTTTCAGCCTGCCACCCATTCCCTATTGCAATATACCAACTTACCATTTATTTTAATGTAGCACAGGCAATTTATTCTTCAAGGGCAACAGGCACTGAATTTGTAAATGAAACACTGAAATATAAAGTTTTTTCTAGCAACAACCTCTTCATTGGTTTCAGATCTCTTTAATGTGGAATTATTCAGATGACTTTTACTTCTGCAGAGATTCTGCATATTGATTGATATTGGTGGATTGTATGACAGAAGTTTGAGTGGCCCTTTATGGTTGAAATGTTCTGAATTGGGCAGGTTGTCATTATTGGTTCATATGATTTGTTTCATTGCTTAAAGGAAAAATGCTCAGAACTATAAATTTAAAACACACTCTAACAAGTGGTGATGTATTATACAAGGGATATAATTCAATTATTATGTAGTATAATTAATACAGTCAGGAAGGTGAATCAAAGAACTTTTGCATGGTTCTAAAAATGTGTGCAAGAAGCCTATGATTTGGAAACAGGCCAAAGGTAAACTTACCCTACCACTGGCCAGATGCATGTTCGTTGAATGTGGGTTTTGATGCTGTTTCAGTGAATGTGGGTTTCAAAGGTAGAGAAGTTTTAATGCTGTTTGTTTTCATTGTAAGACTATTGCTTTGTTTAGGTTTAGCAAATGTCTATCAGTGTTTGTGCTATAAAATCTGAAATAAAAGTTGTAAATGAAATCCAGATATCTGTAATCATTGTAGAAGTAAAGCATAAAAGAGTATGCACACTGAGAGATTTGAACAGCATCTATGACAAATGGGAAGAAATAACCAAGTAATGGGACACTGGAATGGCTGCTGGGGGGGGGGGGGGTTGAGTGGGCGGGGGCAGCAGAGGGGGTGGGGCTGCATGGGCGGGGGTTGGGTTTGCACCACCCTGCAAAACATCCTGCGGGCTCCCTTGCCCCTAGACCTAGTGCAACTCTGTTTACTAGAGTCAAGAAAAGTCAAATTCTTAGAAGGGTAATGTCTACTAAAACAGGGAAGCTGAACTTGCACAAAGTTCTTAACAGTTTGCATAGATTTGGCCTTATCCTCCAACTTTTTCAACACCTCTTCTGCTTTGCTACCAAAAAGATTGTCCTTGTGCAAAGGCACATCCAGTAATTTAGATTTGACAGGTTCAAAAAGGGGCTGTTCCCTGAGCCAAGTATGTCTTCTAATGACAGAACCAGTGGCTGCTGCCCTGCAAGAAGTCTCCAAAGTGTCGAAACCACAACGTAGAGAATGTTTAATGACAAGAGTGGCAGAATTCAATAAATCATGCATGTCCTTACTCTCCATCAGGGAAGGAACACCAGCAAATTTAGCCTTAATAGCCTCCAAAGTATGCTGCTGATACTTAAGCATATGAAAAAGACAATTAAGAGACCTAACAGCCAGGGTAGAAGAAGTATAAACCTTTTTACCCCATCTATCCAAGGCACTAGATTCCCTGTCAGAAGGAACAGGATTTTTAGCAACCGTGGCTTTAACACCCTTAGTGCCCTGAGAAATAATCTCTGGATCAGCAGTAGGATTACTGAAAAGGAACTGATGAGAATCAGGAACTCTATAATACCTGTCAGGCTTTCTGGAAGCAGGAGGAACAGAATTAGGAGTCAAAGAGTTCTCCATGAAATCATCAACAACTTTCAAAACTGGAGGGATAGCCAAAGGCTTATGTTGTGGCAAATCCAAAAATTCCCTAATCTGCTTCTTAGACTGAGGGTAGTCCTGACTTTCCCATTTGAAATGCTCCCTAAGAGTATTCAGAGTATCTCCAAAAGAAAAATCTTCTGGAGGGGAGGCAGAAGGGATGGAGTCTTCTCACCAGAATCCTCAAAACCAGAAAAAAGTGGAGAGTTTCCCTCTTCATCAGCAGTTGCTGGAAACCTCAGAGTCCGAGGCAGAGAGGGGAGGCCGATGCCTGCTTAGGAGTAGATTTTTGGCTGGATGGCCTGCTAGAAAGCCGGAGGGACTCGGGAGGCCTAGCCACCGCAGAAGTCTGAATCAAGGTCGTCGGTCTGCATCTAGCCTCCAGGCAGAGAAAAGATGCCTCAGAAGCTGGCGCCTGCTTAGTGGCTCCGGATCCATCAGAGATGGAGACTGACAGAGTGTCAGAAGACGAAGTGGAAGCCTGCGGTATGGAAGACTCAGAAAAGGCCTCTGCAGACGCCTGCTGCTGAACATCCACGGACTGCAGGGGCAAAGAAAGCTCCTCACTGACTACCGCTGGGCCAACAACCAACTTAACAGGGACGTTGTCAGCTAATTTGACCCTAAGCCTGTTGCAGTCCTTATCCTTGTGCTTCTTAGGAACATCTGAAGTCGGGAGACCAGAAGACGTCATACCGACGAACTTAGGCCAAACTCCAAAATGCTTGAACAGGACCTTAGCTCTACAGCATATGGTACGCGGGTTGAAAGAAGCACAGAAAACACAATTAGGGACTTCGTGCTCAAAGCCCAAACAATTAATACAATAGGAGTGAAAATCATGGTGCGGAATCTGTTTTCCACAGGCAGGACAGTTATTAACTTTCTCTGACATTCGTTAAAGCAAGAAAAGAGGGTCCCTAACGAGGTACTTATCTGAGGATGTCTTCAACTAAGCAGTCGGAATACAAAAAGAAGGTACTCGGCCGACCGGCACTCGTGCAAAATGTTTCTGCTTCGGGCTCCGCGGCAAGACAGACTGAGGAAATGACATCGGCTGCCTTCTTTGTACCTGGCGTCCTGATGTCAGGCCTAAGCCGAAGGCAGCCGACTTCATATACCAAGGACTTTGGTATTCTGGCTGACTGTGGGCTACCGGGAGCCGGATAACCCATTTTGTAAGGACTGCAACAGTGAAACATGAATATCTAGAGTTATTCAAAGTATCTCAAAGTGTGTAAAAGTGATGTGCTTATTACTGTTCATGTATTCTGAAGAGTTATTTGTGAGCAAAGTGCAACTATTTCATGAAGGACAGTCAAAGTATAGCCATTTTGAAAAGTTTCTTGTGCTGGGTGTCTATTCACAAAGTGCCGCCATTACAGAGTGTTTCTTGCACTATAAAGAATTGCCTAGCAAGGTATCGTCATTTTATGGAAATTTCAGTGTGCTGTATACTGTTTATTTGCAAAGTGCAATTACTTTGAAATGTTTCTGACTCTGAGCTTCTCCTGCCCAGTTTGTTCGCATCATGCAGGTATTTGAAATGTTTCTTACACTGATAAGAGGTGATTTCTTGTAGTACAGTAATTTCAAAAGTATCCCAATGCCTGAGAGACTTATTTCGCAAAGTTCAGTTATACCGAGGCTTGTTGTGCTACTGGGGAAAGCCACAGATACTGGCATAAATTTCTGGTATATGTGTATGTGTATGTGTATGAGTTCATGCTTATTTGCAAAACCCTTCACTGGTATGTGTTAATATGGCAGACAAATTCTGAAAGCCCTTACCACTTATATTTGATCAGAATATTGCAGAAAATTTGAGAATATTTGAGCAAGAGTACGATATTTTATACAAGCAGCTTTTTCAGATAAAGATGCACACACCAGGGCATTCATTTTGCTATGCCTAGCTGGGTCAGACGCCATTGAAAGACAGAGTTCATTTGTGTATGCACCAGAAGTATATAAGGGAGAAGGTGAAACTCAGCACATTGTTTTAGAGGCTGAATCAAGGGAAGATCCCGTGTTTGAAGCACAAATTCAGAGAAATGTGTAACCCCCAGACAAATATAACATTAGAGAGACATTTGTTTTACGTGAGAGATCAGAAACCAGGGGAAACTTTTGCAGCTTATATAACTGACTGGAGAAACAAAGCCAAAATGTGTTGGTTTGGTAACTTAAAAGATGAGTTACTAAAAGACAGGCTCACGTGTGGTATTAATAATGCTGTGAGAAAGATTTTGCTTCGTGATAGTGATTTAATGTTGAGAAAAGCCATTGAGATTTGTCAAATCCATGAAGTTAGAGTAACACACAAGTATGTATTATTGCATGTGACAACAGTATGGATTCAGCAGGCTCCAGAGCAAATGTGGGTAGCATGCAACACATGGCAAACAGAAGTAGGCCAAAGCACATGGCAGCCAAAACCCCTGCTGCTTCATCAGGGAAACTGTGTAGTTTTCCAGCAAGGTCTAAGACCAGTTCAGTTAAAGGAGCATACAGTACAAATGTGAATTAGCAAAGCTCAAGTCCAGCTTTATTGTTAACTGTCGCAATTGTGGTGCCAATCATGAGTCTAAAAGAGAGAAATGTTTAGCATTTGGTTAGCTATGTCACAACTGTAAAAAAAATGGAACCATTTTCAAAAGTTTTAGAAATCAGGTAAACCCCACACAGTTGTAAAGAAGTGTCAGACAAAAAAGCAAGTTGATCAAGTAGAGCTGCAGCAGTCAACTTTTTACATAGATAGAGTATCAGTAATTGGTGGAAAGGCTGATGCAGTGAATTTACTGGCAAAGAACAAAGTGTTTTGTACAGTCCAGATCAATGGTAAATTCACAGAGCTTAAAGTAGACACTGGTTCAAAGTGTAATGTTATATCAGCAGACACATTTTCTAAAGTGACAATGAGTAACTCAATGTGGCCAGTAGTGTGAAACTTGTTGCTTATGGAGGTGAGGAAATTCAAACCGAAGGCTTAGTGATGCTTTCATGTTATTTGGCTAAGAACTGTTACAGCTTGTTATTCTATGTAGTCCAAAGACCAGTACAGTCAGTTTGAGAATGAATCTTTCTTTTACTAAAGAAGTTTATCATGTAAGTACTCATCCTTCCAATTTTTCTGAAGCCATTTTCTCAGAGTATGCTGATGTTTTCGATGGCAAGTTGGGCAAAACTCCCAGTTGTGTACTCCATGAAGTAAGATGCAGAGGTCACTCCAGTAGTCAGACCAGCCAGAAGAGTTCCAAAAGCTATGCAGGATAAAGTCAAAACTCAGATGGATAAAATGGTGCAGCAAGGTGCAATTTGTCCAGTTACCGAACCAAGTGAATGGGTGTCGTCTATGGTAGCAACTCACAAAAAAGGCTCAGACGAAATCAGAATATGTATTGACCCAAGACAGCTGAACAAAGTGGTGAAGAGACCGCATTATCCAATGCGCAGAGTCAAAGAGGTCGCAATTCTAATACCGAATGTTGCTCTTTTTTCTATCTTGAATGCAAAAAGTTCATTTTGGCAAGTGATGTTTGATCACAAATCCTCATTTCTAACCACTTTTGGTACCCCATTTGACAGATGCAGCTTTCTAAGGATGCCATTTGGAATAAATTCTGCAAGTGAAGTCTTCCAGCGTGCAATGGAACAAATTTTTTTCGGGTTATCCTTATGCCATAATAGTAGATGATTTATTGGTTGGAGGCAATGGTGAAGCAAAGCATGACAGAAACTTAAACAGAGTTCTACATGAAGTAAACTTGAAGCTCAGTCCTCTGAAGTGTAAATTCAGGCTACTAGAAGTTACATATGTAAGTCATTTATTTACCAGTACTGGCTTGAGACACGACCCGACCAAGCAAGCAGTTATTCCGGAAATGTCAGCACTAGATAATATTCAAGCTCTACAGTGTTTCCTAAGCATGGTCATCTATTTAGGCAAGTTTATACCAGACTTCAGTGAGTTGACAGCACCTTTAAGAGAGCTGACATGCAAAAATGTTACATGGTCATGGTTAGAACAGCACCAGAAAGCATTTGAAGACCTTAAGCAGAAAATTGCCACCCCACCTACATTAATATACTATGATGTAAATAAACCAGTCACTCTTTCCCTTGATGCTTCAAAATTTGGTCTTGGCACAGTTATTCTTCAAGAGGGCAGACCAGTAGCCTATGTATCTTGAACACTTACCCAAACTGAGATGCAATATGTTCAAACTGAGAAAGAACTTTTGGCCATAGTATCTGCATGTTCCAAGTTTCATGACTATATCTATGGTCGAGCTATTCAGATTGAAACTGATCACCAACCTCTAGTTATTATTCTAAAGAAGTCTATGCATTCAGCTCCAGTGAGATTACAAAGAATGATGCTCAAATTTCAAAAGTACAACTTCAAAAAGGTCTATATGAAAGGCAAACTACTTTATCTGGCTGATACTTTATCCAGATCCTCTAGAAATATGATGGAACAGCTTGATGCTGAAAATTTTGACTCTGACGTGGTGGCAGTGCGTAATTTCTCAGCCACTAGACTTGATGAGCTGAGAGATCACACAAGGACCGATTCAATTTTGCAGAAGCTCAATCACTACATTAATGCTGGATAGCCATCAAAGCAATCTAGTGTACCACCTGAGGTGCAAAACTATTTTCCTTACAGAGATGAAATGTTGATGGAAGATGGCATTATTTGCAAAGGTCCTAAAATTGTTGTTCCTGCTTCCTTACAACAAGAATATATACAGATTTTGCATCTTGGTCACCCAGTTTCCGCATCCACTAAGAGAAGAGCGAGAGAATTAGTATTTTGGCGTTCACTAGCGAAAGACATTGATAAAGTGTTTTCTTCTTGTTCAGTAAGCAATAGTACTAAATCACATTTGCAAAGAGAACCACTTCAGCTAAGTCAAGTTCCTGAACTACCTTGGTCAACAGTAGTCACTAACATATTCAAGTGGAACAATCAACACTACTTTGCATTGGTAGACTATTATTCAAATTGGTTTGAGATTGACTTACAACCTGATTTAACATCCACTACTGTTATTACTAAATTGAAACGTCATTTCTCAGTCCACAATAGTCCACACAAAGTTGTTTCTGACAATGGTACTCAATTTACTAGTCAGTTATTTCAGAAATTTGCAAGAGAATGGGACTTTGCACATGTTACTTGCAGTCCTGAAGGTCCACAGTCAAATGGGCTAGCTGAATGTGCAGTGCAGAGGGCAAAGCAATTACTTGAAAAGTCAAAGCATGACAATACTGATGTCTTTTTGAATTTACTTAATCTCAGAAACATACCCTGTGATGATATACTTGGCTCACCTGCTCAAAGACTTCTATCCAGGCAAACTAGAACAATGTTACCTATTAGTTCCAATTTACTGAGGCTTAAAGCTAAGAACAACAGAACCATCAAGGCTCATTTATTCAAGAAGCGTTCTATCCAGAAGTCCAATTATGATAAATCAAGCAGATTTCCTCATCTGTTGAGGGAAGGAGAGACAGAGAGGATACAAATGGTGAAAGGTTTTGACAGATTGGTCAAGTTACAGGTATATGTACCCAGCCGAGATCCTACCTTGTAGAATCTGAGGGTGTAGAGTACAGGAAAAATCACAAACATATTCTTCCTGTACCAGAATCATCACTGAGGCATTGTTCCTGTGATAAAGACTTTAGATCTCAGACCGAACCAAATGTTGTTCCCATCCCAGAGTGTGTCTCAACATCTACTTCCATTCCTGAAGATGTTCCAAATACTCCCAAGGTTGAACATTCTGTAGAGACAGCTCCAGTTGCTAAACCTAATTCCCAGTTTTGTCACACAATATGGTGGAATTTCCAGACCCAGTGTGAAATACACAGCAACATGGACATAACTGTATATATGTACCTAGTCTTGTATAATCACATGACAAAGAACTACTTGTATTACCTGCATGCCAAACAGATTCATAATGTTACATGCTCTATTTCTCAAAGAGGGAGAATGTAGATCACAGTGTTATGTGCTGTATCTTTAAGAAGCATATCAAGGACTGAACGTGCACATATAAATACCGGGCACATACTATTCCCAGTGTCATTTTGTGAGAGCAGCTAGAGAGTGAGCATGTATAATTGCAGTAGTTAGTTTGTATATAAACTTCAATCGTGATGTGTTTGTATATAATAAAGCTGCCTGAATAGAACCCACAAAGATTCTTCTATTGTGTCCAAAGTAGGAGAGCGACAGGTTTGTTTTTGTCAATGATGATTTGTCGTTTTGTAGGAAATTAAATTTAATGTTGTATTTTGATAATAAAGATGTACTGGATGAATCACAATTTACATTCATACCATCCTCTTTTACCCCACCAATGAACAAATATGCTTCTGTCTTTCAACATAATATATTGAAAGGTGACCACGGAACCAATTTAGCGCCAGGATATTCAAGCGTTGTTCAAAAAAGCATAATCCAACAGACAGTGCTAAATAAAATGTCAGCGGTAATCATAAAACGGAATACTTTATTTCATTGTAGCATGCTAAAGGTAAGCACTTTCACTGAGGCTTCTTCAGACCGTTAAAATTCAAACTATCAATAAAAAGGTTATATATTGAAAGATTTACATTTTAATTTGGATTATAAGTTGATGTCTAGGAGAAATTTAACCCTTGAACAATATCGGGCATTGTTGTCTTTGAAAAATAACCATACAGTGGTCATTAATAATGCAGATATGGGGGGTGCAGCAGTAATCTGGGACTGGGAATTGTATGTACATGAAGCTATGAGTCAGTTGATGGAGGCACAATTTTATCAGAAGATGATTTTGGTTTCCACTGTACACTTTAAGAAAGCTAGTGATGCTTTTTTGTCCTTAACTTTTGAGGAGGGGATTATTACCAGAAGTACTTTATATCATTTGACTGTCACTGATCCCAGTCCCCAGTATTTCTCCATGCTACCTAAAATTCATAAAAACCCTGAAAGTCCCCCAGCTGTTTTGGGCCACAGCTCATTAACAGAATCTCTTTCTGCTTTTGTCATTAAATATCTTAAGCCTTTATTAGCTGGAGTTCATTCCAGAATACAAGACACTACAGAATTTCTTAATATTTTATCTGACACACAATTGGAAAAAACTTGGTATATGTGTACTTTAGATATTAAAGCACTATATACAAACATTCCACACTGGTCTAGTTTGTTAGCTGCAGATATTTGGTTAAACAGAATGGGTTAATATAACCCAGGGTTTGATACTTTTTTGTTGTGGTTAACTGAGCATGTTTGACCAAGAATGCCTTTTATTTTAATGGGGATTGTTATTTACAACTGAAAGGCACTGCCATGGGGGCATCTTTTGCTCCCATATATGCAGATCTCTTTATGGGTTATGTACAGGAACAGCTGATATATGATGAGATACATATTCTTTTGCCTGAAATGGATATTTGGTGATGTTACTTAGATGATTGCTGGTTGGTATGGAAATCAGATGTTATACATTTGATAGAATTTATGCAGTATTTGAATGACAACAAATGTGGTTTACAATTTACTGCTTCTTATGATCTTCAGCGAATTACTTTTTTAGCTGTTAAAGTTGTCAAAATATCTGATGGTAAGTTAAATACCTCTTTATTTAGAAAGGAATTTCAATATAATTCTTTGTTAGCTGCTGCTACTTGTTATCCATCTTATATTGTGAATAACATTCTCTAATCCCAGTTTCTTAGAATTAAGAGAATATGCTCTTCTGAGGGAGAGCTACAAAAACATAGTGAAGAACTTGCCAATATGTTCCGGGTCAGGGGGTATAATGCTTCTGTTATACATCATGCTCGGCACTTTGCCCAATCTGCTGATAGGACCACCTTATTGAGTTATAAGATAAATCATAGGGTTAAATTTATTACCAGTTTTGGAAGCAATACCAGACAGTTTTGTGATCTTATAAATAAACATTAGGGTATACTTTTGACTGATAATAATCTAGCCAAAATGTTGCCTACACATTGCATGTTCACTTACAGGAGGGGAAAAAACATTGGTAATTTTTTGAATCATTTGAATAAAACTTCTCATTTTGTTGCCAACAGACAGCAATCTATTGAAGGTGTACCTTTGGTTGGATGTTTCCTGTGTGGACATTGTATAACTTGGAAACACGTTATGAAAATATTTTTCATCTGCTAATACATCAGTTGTATATGATATCAGATGTTTTTCCAATTGTATATCAGAATGGATTATTTATTTAGCAGAGTGTCATTGTTCTGCTTTTTATTTAGGACAGACTTCTAGACAGTTTAAATTCATATTTCTGAGCATTTAAAAAGAAGTTATGTCTTACCATAATGTTCCATCTGTGTTGTAGATCTTTATTCATTCATTACTGTTAGAACTTCGGTTCCATCCTCGGAACCAACATGGTCATTACCAAGCTCGGGCCAGCCAAACACTCTCAGCTAAGACCTACCCACAATGCCCCTCTCACAGTCTATTCAGATTGAGTTTGCCCGCCATTACAATATAGAAGTAATAAAGGTGATAGTAGGAGCCTCTGTCTTAGCAAATACCTTAACTAATAAGGAAATCCTAAAGTCCACTAGGAGTCCAGGTAGGGGGAAGGAGGGAGGGAAGTAATGAATGAATAAAGATCTACAACACAGATGGAACATTATGGTAAGACATAACTTCTTTATCTGATGTTGTAAATCTTTACTCATTCCTACTGTTAGGACAGAGTCTCCAGCTACTTGAGTCCTGGGTGGCCCTAAGGAAGGACATTCCTGAGCACCATAGAACCAAAAGATGCTCATCCCCTGGAGGCCAAATCCAATTTGTAATGAGTGATAAAGGTATGAGGTCTTGTCCAAGTGGCTGCTGCACAGATATCATCCACAGAGGCTCTGGAATGAAAAGCCACTGAAGTAGCCATCGATCTAGTAGAGTGAGCCTTTATTCTGGAAGGTAAGGGCACTTTGTTCTGATGGTAGATGAAAGTAATGGGGTTTCTGAGCCAAGAAGATAAAGTCATTTTGGAAACAGGCTTACCCAATCTGGGTCCTGCAAAGGCCACAAACAACTGATCCATTTTCAGAAAGATTTAGTTTTATCCAAGTAGAAACGAAGTTGCCTATGAACATCGAGGGTATGCAGAAGGTATTCCCCTCTATTTGAAAGGTGAGGAAATCAAACCAGTAGGTCAATAGATTGATTAATAGAAAACCCAGAAATTACCTTGGGCAAAAAGAAAGGGTGAGTAAGTAGGGGCACTCTTTCCCTATGAAAAATCAAGTAAGGTCTCTTGACACAACTACAACTCAGATACTCTTCTCGCTGAGGTAGGGGCTACTAGAAGTAAAGTTTTTCAAGACAAAAATTTTATATCACAGGAGTTAGAGGGCTCGAAGAGAGGACTTGTTAACGACTGAAGCACCAAAGGCAAGTTCCATGGCTCTATAGGAGGCTTGAACGGAGGCTTAATATGTAATACTCCTTTCATAAAGGTTTTGCACAGTCGGTGTGACATAACAGAAGAATTGTCAATTCCATTGTGAAAATTTGCAATAGCTACTAAATGTACTGTAATTGTCGATGTTGAAGCTCCTGCGTGTAATAGGGTAGTGAGGTATTGTAGGATCTTCTGAACAGGCATGGAAAAGGGGTCTATGTTATGTTCTTTGGCCCATCTAGAGAACCTAATCCACTTACTAGAATAAATTTTCCTGATGGAAGTTTATGTGAAGCCAGAAGAATCTCACGAACAGGGGATGAAATATCAGGTAGCCTGGCAATCACCAAAAGTGGAGAAACCAAGCTGTGAGCGTGAGGCTGTGGAGACTGGGGTGAATCAGTCCCCAAGGATGAGACAGCAGACCTTGGGACGGATCCAGGATCCATGGGCTGTGAATCAGATGAGGCCATAGGAAAGGGAACCAGACTTGACAAGGCCAATAAGGGGAAATGAGGATCACCTTGCTTCTCAACCTTTGAACTTTCTGGAGGAATTTTGGGATGAGGGGAAATGGGGGAAAGGCATACAGCAGACCCAGGGGCCAATCATGCATCAGAGCATCCCTTGGTGACTCCCACTGAGGTGGGATCAGAGCAAAATAGCTTCTGCATTTATTGTTTAGGAGAGAAGCAAACAGGTCACAGCAAGGACTGACCCAATGGCAGAAGATCTGATCTGCTATTATAGGACTGAGGGACCACTCGTGAGGCATCAAAATGTTCCTAGTCAGATTGTCCGCAATAAGATTGGAACTCCCGGGAATATGCATTGCTATAAGAATGCAGTTGGAAGCCATCGTCCAGTGCCAAATTCTCATGGCCTCCCGACACAGGGGGTAAGACCTGGTTCTGCCTTGTTTGTTGATGTACCAGAAGACTGACATGTTGTCAGATTGAATTGCAGTGGTCTCAAAAGGAAGGGATATGTGGAACGCTTGCAACATTAAGAGAACTGCCCTCAATTCCAGGACATTTATGTGCAAATTGGCCTCCATCGGGGACCAGGTGCCTTGGACTGTCTTTCCCTGGAAATGCCCTCCCCCACCTTAATAGGGAAGCGTTCGTGATCACTGTGGCCCTGGGCTGGGGAAGGCAGAACGGTCGTCACCAAAGATTTGTTTCTGGCTTCATCCACCAAAGCATTTCTTTCCTGCAAAGGTTTGTAAGGCATATCATGTGGTCGAGTGGGTGAGTTAAAATTAATCAGTGTGATGAAAGGAGCCACTGTAATAGTCTCATGTGCAACCTCGCCAGTGGTACTAAGGTAGTGGTTGCTGTCATAGATCCCAACAGCTGTAGTACAAGGCAAGCTGGTACAAATGTCTGTGGAAGGAGTACTTGAATCTGGCTTCTTATTTTTGAAAGCCTGTGAGGAGGAAGGGAAGCTTGACAGGACGCTGTGTCGAAGATTGCTCCAATGAATTCCAGTGCTCTTTTTGGAGACATTTGTGATTTGTCCATGTTGATTGTGATACCTAGGTGAAGAGAAAGGCTTTGAGTGTAAGAGAGACTGAGAATGAGAAGATTCCTGGTAGTGGTGGTAAGGAGCCAATCATCTAAATATGGAACACCTGGAATCCTTGTAGTCGGATATGAGCTACTATGACTGCCATACATTTGATGAACACTCTGGGGGCTGCAGAGAGACCAAAGGGCAGTACCCTGAACTGATAGCGATTGGCTCCCAGCTGGAAGCAGAGAATCTTTGGGAGCATTTGTCCATCTTTATGTGATAATACGCGTCCTAGAGGTGTATAGAGCACATCCAGTTGTTCTTCCCCAGAAAGGGGAGAATGGACTGTACTGTGACCACCCGGAATTTTTGAGGTTTTATGAATTTGTTTAGTAAGCTGAGATCCAGGACTGGTCTCCAGTCCCCTATCTTTTTTTGGCACTAAAAAGAACCTTGAGTAAAACCTTGATCCTCTCTGGTCTGGTGGGACTGGCTGGATGACTTTTTCTTAGCAGCTTTTCGATTTCTAGGCTGCAGCCTCCCTCTGAGTAGGTGGGACATCAGGGATTCGTTTTACAGGTCTGGGAGTAAGATCGAATGGGGTATGATAGCCTCTGGATATTGTTCTCTGCACCCATGCATCTGTTGTCATGAGTTGCCAAGCCTGTAGGTGCAGGGAAAATCGACCCCTGACTGCTTCCAGAGGAAAGCAATCGGGCCGCTGTTCAGGAGCACTGGAAGGGTTGGCCGGAGAAGGAATCTCTAGCTCCCTAGTTGCATGGACCCCCTCTGCTCCGAAAGGGGCACCTTCCGGATGAGTTGCTCCCTCTGCCCCAGGGGAATTGTTCATCAAGTGTGTCACAAAAAGATCCTTGGGACTTCTTGAACCACAATTTTCCTCCCCTCTGATTCCTGGAGTAGGATCTCTGGGTGTGTGTGTGTGTGTGTGTGTGTGTAAAAACGCATGCCCACAGCAGACAAGGTCTTTCTGTCCTTCTCACTACGTGATAGTGTGTCTCTTACTTTGGGACCAAAGAGGGAAGATTCGTCAACAGGCACGTTGACAAAGGAAGATTTAAAGGGTCCGCGAAGTCACAAAAATGCATCCAAGCATACCGTCTCATGATGATGCCTCATGCAGCTGCTCGAGC
Source organism: Protopterus annectens (assembly GCF_019279795.1). Lineage (NCBI taxonomy): Eukaryota > Metazoa > Chordata > Ceratodontiformes > Protopteridae > Protopterus > Protopterus annectens. Next base: position 362,702,441 of record NC_056738.1, read on the forward strand.
TGTCTCCACGGTAGTGTGAGAGATCAAGCGCATCGAGGAGTTTGAGATGGATTCCAGGGTAGCTAGCTGAGAGGTAACAGTATCACGCACCTCCTCAGGCAGTACCCCCCACCAAAGAGGCAGACATTTCTGAGATTAGGTCTCTTTGGAGGCGAGTAAAATGTGCCAGATAATTCAGCGACTAAATGGCAAAGGTCGCTGAAGCGTAGGGCTGCTTACCCAATCTGTCCATAGATTGAGACTCCCTGTTCGGGGGATGAAAAGTGGAACTATCTTCTGCCAGTTCCCTCTTGGTGGCCGCCCCCACGACCATGGAATCAACTATCAGTTGTTTGGACCAATTGAGTTGGTCTTCAGGAGTGGATAAAATTTTATCTGGCCTCCGGGGGACAGGTTCTATGTTCTTCCAGGCATGCTGCACAATAAGTTTAATAAGCTCATCCGCAGGTGGGGTCACCCAGGAAGTAGACGGCAGAGCACAGAAGGCCTGCAAGAACACCGATTCCTCCGAAGAAGGGTTGGAGAGGTTCCAGTCTCCCCCCTCTGCTTGAGGATCTCAAGAATGTCTCCAAATGAGACGTTTTCCGGGTGAGACCGTGGGGACCTTTCTCCCTCATTGCAATCGGTGTCTTCGGTGATGGATTCCTCAGGGGAATCAAGATGCTTCCTCTTGAAAAATTTCTTCCGGGGTGGCTCCCAAGTGGAATCTTCTGAGGAGGACTCCGGAGAAAGGGTTCCCTTCAAGGGAAGGTCTTGCTGCTCTCGTGCTCGGGATCCAAGAGTAGGGGGTTGGGACAGCTGCATGCTAGAGGAAGGTTCTGGTGTCGATGCCAATGGTGCCAACTATGAGCCTGTTGAAGCAAGGACCCTCTCCATCACCTGGAAAGCAGACCTGCCTGAGGAGGGATGGGAGCCTGGAACTGAGAAGGACAACCTCGGAACCGGGGTCACACCCCACCCTGAGGAGCCTGGCTCCAGGTGAAGAGCTCCGAGAGGACCGGTAGCAGTGGCCATAGACAGCGCCACTGAAAAAATAGGTGCCGAACAAGGTGCCACGGTGCCAAAAGCCCAATCACTGCTCCGAGAGTGCGCCAGTTCCAAAGGAGCTGTTACACCAAAAGTAACTGGTGCCGATAGGGAAGTCTCCGCTATCGCAGCCGAGACAGAATGCACCGGGATGGCCATCGGTACCAAAATCTCCGAGACTTGGGAGGAGGCCGGAGGAGGATATACAGGTGAATACACTGTGAGAGCTTCCGTTCCAAGAGGGAGGGAAGACCTAGCCGGGGTGGGTAATCTTCTAGCTGCCAAAAGTTGTTCCACAACTCTCACTACATCTTGTTCCGAAAGACTTCTGGTGGATTTGAAGGAAGCTGCCGATAGAGATTCTGGTCTCTCAAGAAATGGATTAAATTGTTGTCCCAAAAATGGGGTCATAAGAGGGAGAATGCCTGGCTCTGGGAAGGTATTCGACCTTCGGAACCAACAGTGTCAGTATCAGTGGAGCCATATAACACATCAGCACTGTGGCTGGGGATGGTGCCGATGCAGGTACAGTAGTCGGAGCCTGTGTCAAAAACAAGGTTGGCACTGAGAGGGATGGTGCCGAAGCTGGTACCGTGGTTGGAATCTGAGTCAGAATTAAGGGCAGCACCAAGGGAGAAGACATGGATTCTGGTGCCAAAGCTTTCTGCACCGAAGGTGCAGGAAAAGCCCAGTGTCAACTCGGTTCCGAGGAAGACAGAGATGTTGGAACAGAGTGACTCCGTTTCTCTTTATGTTTTTTCACGTCCTTATGCTTAGGAGGTGGTGAGACCTCCGTCCCAGAAAGAGACTCCGAGAAGGGTGTTTTCAGCATACCCTTAAGAATAAGTTTGTTCTTGCGTTCAGCCACAGTACGGTTGCTGAAGCTAGGAGAAATGTCACAAGAAACGTTAATGTGGTCAACGCCCAAACAAAAAACACACCGGGCGTGACCATCAGAGTTGGGCATTTTACGCCTGCATTTATCACACTGCTTAAACCCAAGGTTGGCCTTATCCAACATTATAACATGCTAATACTACCACACAATAAACTAAACTTCCAAACAAGAAGATAAAGGGATAGTGAAAAAATTGTTTTTTTTTTTTTTTTTTTATACAGAAGGCTAGGAAAAAGTACCAACAATGGTATTAAGAAATACTAGAGAGATAAGAGAAGGGCCTACTAGGTAGAGAAGAGGGAGTAGTACCAACAATGGTACGAAAGAACTACAAAGGTAGTGGGTAGGGTTTAGTCAGAAAGTAAGAAAGGTAGAGACGAGAAATAACCTTAGACTAGAACGAACTGGCTAATAAACACTAAGAGCTAGAAAAACCACAAAAAGCTACACTTAGCTGGAGAGAAGGCTTGGCACATCTGACAAGGAGAGGGGCATTGTGGGTAGGTCTTAGCTGAGAGTTTTTGGCTGTCGCGAGCTTGGTAACATACGTGTCAGTTCCGAGGACGGAACCGAAGTCCTAGCAGTAAGGAATGAATAAAGATTTACAACATCAGATGTGATATTTGCAATAAAAGAATGTCTAATACTTTATAAAGACATGTTTTGCAGCACACTTCAGCAACATTCAGATTTACTGCTATTGACTGTATCAGGATTACGGGAAGTAATAGGTTGGTCAGGAATGATATTTTGAGCCATAAAAAAAAAGTTTTAGATTATTAAATTAGGTGGTTTATTCTCCCCTGGGTTAAATGATGTACTTTGGTGAGAGGTGGGGAGGGGGGGGTCTGACTATTTTAGATATATTCATGTGTTTGGATGGGGTATTTTATTCTTTTTAGTTTTCATGTGATTGTTATCTGTACTGAAGAAGGTTTGGGCTGAAACCGGTTTGCAGTTATCCTCTATTTATTTTGTTTATTAAACAGTTATTGGATTCACCGTTCTCTTTGTGCTGGCCATTTTTATTTTTTTACAACTAAAATTTTGTCCATCTTTTTAGGGACTGGTTCCAGTATGTTAGGATGCTTTCAACCCCACTAAGCTACCAGGTCTATGACAGCAGCAGTAGGTGGTACCACCCAGGAGGTTGAAGAACCAGCTCCAAAAGCCTCAAGCCACACAGACTCTTCAGGGAAAGGTGCATCAGTGGACCAACCCTCTCACTGCTTCATCAATTCCAAAATGGCACCAAAGGTGATGTCCTCCAGATGGGCTCTTGGAGACCCAACCCTATCATTCAGGTCTGTGTCTTCATCGACTGATTCCAAAGAGGAATCGAAGTGTCTCCTTTTACATGTCTGCTTCCTAGGACGCAGCTTTAATTGGGCTTCTGGAGGTGGGTCAGAATCAGATGGGGAACTCACATGTTGAGCAGCTGAGGCTAAAAAAAGCTGACTATCCCTTTCAACAAATAAATGTGGAGTCAGACTCAATTTCCAAAAGAGGTTGGGATTGAGTCGAGCATATGGCAAGTACCTCTTCTCTTGGCCTAACCAGAACCATTTCAAAACCCTCAAATGCCAAGGCAGAGATCTGGCATGAAGAGACTCTCATCCCACCATGATTAGATAAAGTAAGAGCCTCCCCAACCCAACTCACCCTGGATCCGAATCCAGCATCAGAGCCAAGCTATCTAGTGCAGAGGCATCCAGCAACAGAAACAGCTCCAAAACTGTTGGTACAAACTCCATACTTCAAGTCTGACACTGATGCCTCAGCTCTGACACTCTTCCTGATCCAAAGGCATCTGACTCAAAAGAGTAAGGGACACAGCCTGAATCAAAGTCAACAAGACTGTTGCCTCCAACATGTGTGCTACCAGGAGGCTAAGATCCATAGGCCTCAGATCCATATGGCAAACTGGGATGGGAGAAACTAATGGATGAGTCGTTGCCACCATTCTCAGAGCTTCTTCTGAGAACAGTGACAGGAGAATCTCAAGTTGAATTTGCATGCAAAGGAATCTCCCCATCATCATGTCAACATCTGCTTCAATAAAGCTCCTTGATGACCAAATAGACCTGGAGGATGACGTGACTGATGGTGGTCAAGATGAATGCCTGTCTTGAAGGAATCGAGAGTGTAGCCAAGGACTGACCAGATCTGGTGAAAAACAAGGAGGAAGCATAGGTGATTGGATTTAAAGGGAATCAGATCCGACTGATGAGGCAACTCTGATGCAAGACCTGAAGTGTCTGACAGGACTGGAAACTGTTTTTTTGATTTCTCTGACTTCTTTGCAGACTTGCACTTTTCTTTCTTTTTTTAAGATTTTTCCTTAGTCTTAGCTGGAAAAGCTGGTGAAAAAACAGAGGAAGTTGACTGCCTTCCCATAGGATTAAGTACTTTTAAAACCAACTTGTCTCTATGTCCTTGGATGATTCTAGAACCGAAGAAGAACAAGCCTCACAGTCTGTATCTAAGTGGGCTGCTCTGAGACAATAAATGCAAAGGGAGTTTGGATCCTGGGGATGGTCTTATGTCCGCAGACTGTACACTTTTTAAACCACTTGAACCTTGTTTGCCAAAGAATGACAAGGGAATTTGATGGGGAAAAACAAACAGTATATCATGGAGGATGGTCTTAGGTCTGTAAACTATATACTTTTTAAACCCCTTGAACATTGTTTGCTATAAGAATGACAAGAGAATTTGAAGGGGAAAAAAAAAAGAAGTTATCTACTCACCATAACATTCCATCTGTGTTGTCTGCTTCAGTCTTCATCACCCTATGGGTCTCGGTTCTGCAAACTTAGGATTCCAAGCTAGTGCTCATCCTACCCTACCCATACTGCCTAGCTCCTCCAAGATACCCTAGATTGAGTATGCCGCCAGTATTCTCAGAAGAAAGAAATACATGCTTAAAACAAACACTAGAGCTTAAAATAATGCTCAGGAGCTCAAAACAGGAACAGAGGTTCCCAGAATTATCCATAAGGTCCTTCAGAGATAAGGAAAGGGGAAGGAGGGAAGGTTGATGAAGACTGAAGCAGACAACACAGATGGAACGTTACGGTGAGTACATAACTTCTTTATCTGATGTTGTCTGTTCAGTCTTCATCAAACCTATGGGACAGAGTCCCCTGCTATATAGATCTGGGTAGCCTCGTGAAAGCATATTCTGGAGCACTGCAGAACCAAAGCCAGCCCTATTCTTGGATATGACATCAAGCTTGTAATGCAAAATAAAGGTGTGAGAATTCACCCATGAAGCAGCTGCACAAATATCTTCTAAAGAAACTCTAGACCAGATGGTCTGGGACATGGCTATGGATCTCGTGGCATGAGCTCTGACTGATTTAGATAAAGCAACATTCTTCATTCAATACAGATGAATAATACAATCCTTTAACAATCGAGAAATAGTAGCTTTAACAACAGCTTTGCCTTTTTTGGAATCTGAGAAAGCGATAAACAACTGATCGGATTTCCTGAACGTTTCTGCCCTATCCAGGTAGAAGCACAACTGTCTATGAACATCTACAAGGTGCAACATATATTCACCCTTATTTTGGAAATTTGGATAAAACACAGGGAGATTAAAGGATTGATTAATGATGTTTATTGACACAACCGTTGGTAAGAAAGAAGGATTAGTATGTAAAGTAACTCTCTCTTTATGACAAATAAGATAGGGAGGTTTGGAAAACAATGCTTGAAGCTCCGAAACCTTCTTGGCTGAAGTAACTGCCACTAACAAGGCTGTTTTCCAGGACAAGAATTTCAACTCTGCCTTAGAAGCAGGTTCAAAGGGAGGTAAGATCAGAGCTTGAAGAACCAACGTAAGGTCCCACAGAGGAGAAGGACCTTTGATAGGAGGTCGAACAAGGAATGCACCCTTGAGAAAGGCTTTGCAAAGTCTAGAAGAAGCTAAAGATGTAGCATTCCCCCCAGTGTAAAAATTAGAAATGGCTGCTAAGTGAACTTTAACATTAGGGCAGTTGGCCCCCAAATGAAAAATACCAGCTAGGAAGTCCAAGACTGCCAAAATGGGCACCATAAGCGGATCAATGTGATGCTGTTGGGCCCAAATGGAAAACCTCTTCCACTTGTTTTTATAAATTTTCCTGGTAGAGGACTTATGGGAGGAAATGATGATCTTTTGAACTGGGAAAGAAAGTCTGGATGGTCTAGCCATCACTGAAACTGGAGAAGCCATGCAGTTAGTTTCATATTGTGAAGATCTGGATGAATTTGCTTTGAAGCGTGAGACACAAGGTCTGGATGTGGATCCAGGGTCCACAGAAGGCAAATTAGATGAGACCACAGGAAGGTGAACTAAACTTGTCGAGGCTAAAAGGGGGCAATGAGGATCACTTTGCTCTTCAACCTGCATGCCTTCTGAAGAAATTTGGAAATCAGACCAGAGGAAGAGGGGGGAATGCATAAAGAAGACTGGGAGGCCAAGCATAGACTAGAGCTTCTCTTGGTGACTGCCCCTGTAGAGGATCAGGGCAAAGTACCTTAGACCACTTGTGAGGCATCAAAAGAACTCTGCTAAGTCTGTCCGCTAAAATGTTATGCTCCCAAGGAATGTGCATTGCATCTAGAAAGCAGTTGGCAAAGAGAGCCCATTGCCACACTCATCGCTTCCCAACAAATGGGTAGGACTTGTGCTTCCACATTGTTTGTTGAGGTACCTTACAACAGACATGTTGTCGGTCTAAATCTCAATTGTCCCTAGAGGAAGAAGCGAGTGAAGGACTTATAATGCATAAAGCAGTACCCTTATCTCTAGGACACTGATATGCAGATTGGTCTCCTTGGGAGTCCACATGCCTTGAACTGTCCATCACAGGTAATGCCCCCCACCCCAGCTGGGAGGCATCCGTGGTCAATGTGGCAATGGGGGTGGAAAGAATGAAAGGTTAACCCTAAAACACTTCTGGGTTGTGAAACCACCACAAAAAAGAATTAATACACACTCGAGATAGTCTTATAGGATGACTGAGGGGATGATGCAGAAGGGTCCATTGGACTGGCAATGTCCAATGCAGGACTCTCATATGTAAATGAGCGGTCAGTAGCAAACTTACTGTTGCAGACATAGAACCTAGAGCCCTGAGGACAAGATTTGCTGCAGGAACTGGCACCATCAACATTTGTCTGATATGTGTCCATAGTGAGAAAATCCTGTCTGGTGGAAGATAGGCCACGGTTCTGATTGTATCCGAGCGGGCTCCTATAAAATTTATCATCTGCACAGGATGTAATTGTGACTTTTTAAGGTTTATGTGATCCCTAAGGTCAAAGCCAGCTGCAAGAGAAAATCCTTGGCCTGGACTGGTAGATGCCTGGATGGTGCAATTAGGAGCCACTCGTCAAGGTAAGGAAACGTGGAATCCCTGCAGTCTGAGGTGAGCTGCAACCACTGTCATGCATTTGGTGAACACTCTGGGGGCTGTGGTGAAACCAAATGGAAGCACATGAAAGCAATGGTAGTGACTGGCTCCCTGCCTCAAAAGGAGGTACCTTCTAGAGCATTTGCTCATTTTGATGTGATAGTATGCATCCTTCATGTCTATCAAGCGCATCCAGCTGTCCTTCTGTAGAAAGGGAAGGATGGACTGAACCATGACCATTTTGAACTTTGTATGTTTCACTGATTTCTCCAGATAAGTTAGGTCCAGTATGGGCCTCTGATCTCCTGTTATCTTTGGAACTAAAAAGAATCAAGTATAGATCTCTGATCCACGCTGGTGTGAGGGGACCTCCTGGATGACTCTTTTTTGAAGCAAATTTGCAATTTCCAAAGTTGCCACCTCCCTCTGATGCGTGGAACATCTGGGAGGTGTTGTTTTGGCTTACGGAGATTTAAAAAGGGAATGGAGTAGCCTCTGGATATGACACCTTGCACTAATCGGTCATTTGTGATGGCTAACCAGACTTCTAGGTGCACCAAACTTGTAGAGGCTAAAAGGGGACAATGAGGATCACTTTACTCTTCAACCTGCATGCCTTCTGAAGAAATTTATGAATCAGACCAGAGGAAGAGGGAGGAATGCATAAAGAAGACTGGGAGGCCAAGCATAGACTAGAGCGTCTCTTGGTGACTGCCCCTGTGGAGGGATCAGGGCAAAGAACCTACTGTATTGCCCCCCGAAGGCATCCAGAGATGGACAGTTGGGCAACACCTCAGGGATGCTGCAAGGATTTCTCCAAAGGAAAACCATGAGACCCCTGATTCAGTAGATCTTCCCCGTGCCCTGAAGGCGGCGTGTACCACTCAAATTATTTCCCCCAATGCCCCTGGGGGAAAATTCTCCCTGAGCATCCTGAAAAGAACCCTGGGATTTTCTGAACCACAACTTCTTTCCCCCAAGTTGATTCCTGCAGAAGGACCTTTGCAGGCTACAGAAGCTATTTCAATGGCAGACAGGGTCTTTCCGTCTTTCTCGCTGCGGCAGACTATGTCGTGAACAGTTGGTCCAAAAATGGAGGAACCGTCAAAGGGGGCATTGATAAATGATGCCTTAAAGAGTTTTGAGAAATCACACAGCTGCATCCAGGCATGGCACTGAATGGCAATGCTGGAATTGGACACCACAGAGGTGCCCTCAACTACGTGAGAGATCAGCCTCATGGACGTGTTGGAAGTGGACAGCAGAGTGGCCATATGGGAGGTAAAGTAAGTCCATTCCTCCACCGTCATGGACTCAGGGCCGGAGCTAGAGAGTTCCTTAAGTAAGTCCCTCTGTAGCCTCATACACTGAGAAAGGTAAATCAACACTCTAAGGGCAAAGGTGGAAGAAGCACAGACCCTTTTTCCAAATCTGTTCATAGCCCTAGACTCCTTGTTAGTGAGATGGAGAGTAGAGCTTTCCTGGACAAGCTCTTTCTTGGTGGCCATCCCAACCACCATGGCATCTACTGGAATGCCCTTCATTCAGTGAGGTCTACTTTTCAGAGCACTAAGAATCTTATCTGCTGTTTTGGGAATAGGCTCTGTAGTGTCCGGTTCCTTCAATGCCCTTAGAGACACAAGGTCCAAGAGGGGGTCTGCGGGTGGGGGACACCCAGGATGTAGATGGGCCAATCCTGAAGGCTTCCAGGAACACTGACTCATCCGAGGTGGGGTTTGGGGCTGACCATCCACCTCTTTGGTGGAGAATTTCTAGAATGTCTCCAAAGGAGACATCAGGTGGAAATCTAGGGGACCCCCTCCCATTCATCGAAGTCAGTGTCTGTTATGAGATATTCCTCTGCAGAATCCAGGTGTTTCCTTTTGGACCTCTTCCTCCGGAGAACCCTGTCAGTGGGGTGCTTTGGGGAGGTGTTGGAAGAAGTCTGGGCTTCCCTAAGTGGAAGAGTCTGGAGGCCCTGAGGAGCCAGCTGCCCTAGTGGCAGAAGAAAAGTCTCCAATACAAAGCTCAGGAGGGGAAGGGGTGTATCCAAATCAGAGCTTTCCTAGGAGCGGAGAGGACCTTCTCCACCACCTCGAAGGCAAGAGGACTACCAGAGTCCTGAGGAAGCGCCACTGTCCTAAAAGATCAGGAACAGACTGCCCTTGGTCAACAGCAGCCCTCCACTCTGATGGGGGAGTTGGCACCGAGCTGTCAAACACTGAGGGTAAGCGACAACTCCAAGAGCTTAAGAGTTGAAGTCATCCCCCAGATTCGAAGTCGAGGCTTCGGGTCAAAGATGTGCTCGGCTACAATGCAGTCAGAACCGAGAGAGTCAAGAAAGCACTCAGGCTCGATGAAGTAAGAACTATTGGGTCTAACAGGCCAGTCTCAGGGACCTACGGATCTGGGAGCTCCAAAACCGTAGGCTGGATAAGAGGAGAAAAAATCCTGTAGGGAGAAGCTCTGCATGCAGATCCCATAGGGGATGGAGCGGGGATGACCTCAATCTGAATCTGAGTACGGAGAAAATTGCTCATCACTCTGCCCACCTTGTTCTCTGAGAGGCTCTGAGAGGACCGAATGGACGAGGACACAGAGGAGGGTCTGGAGTGATGCCTAGGGAAGCAACCTTCGGAGACATACTCAGTGCCACAAGCATTGGCCTTGAACAGGGAGCTGGGGCACAGGGCAGAGAAGAAGACACCAATATTGGAACCAGGGAACTTTGCTCTGAAGGTCTTGGGGCCTTTTTTGGAGGCTTCAACTCAACAGACACAGAGGGGTCTGGGAACTGCTTCTTATGGTCTCTGGCCTCCTTAGAATTTTTGCCGGGGGTTTAAGCCCTTGAGACAGAAGCAACAGCAGGAGGAGAGGGAATAAGACCCCTGAGAACTAGCTTATTTTTTCTATCTGCAAGGGCCCAGGGAAGAAAGGCCTTGCAAATAGGACAAGCCACCTGAAGGTGGGCAGGACCCAAACAATAAATGCACTCCCTGTGGAAATCAGATACAGAGATCTTGTGCCCACAGGAAGTGAATTTTTTAAACCCAACGGGCTTGTCAGATTTCTCTGACATAATAGCAAGATGGAAAGAAGAAAGGAGGAAAGACAGTGAGAACGCAGTGACCATGTGCAGAAACACTATACTACACTACGGGGAAAAAAATGTACTTTTTTGTTTGCTTTTTTTTCTTTGTTACAAAAAAGAGGCAGAAAGAATGAGGAGGGTAGCAGAATAAGAAACAGGTCAAAAGACCACTTAGGATTGGCTGAAGAGACATTAGAAAAACACCCAGAAGGAGCTCTAACAGGACCACGATGCTTCGCTGTGCACAGCAAATGAGATCTGAGGTATCTGAGAGGAGCTAGGCAGTATGGGTAGGGTGGGAGGAGCTCTAGCTTGGAATCCTAAGTTTGCGAAATTAGAAGTTATGTACCTACCATAATGTTCCATGTTAGTTGTCTTCTCTCGCCTTCTTTCTTGCTGGATGGGTTCGGAGCCGATCCTCGGCTCCGACTCGACACTTGCTAAGCTCGAGAGTAACTTTTACCAGCTCGAGGCAGCCCCATATCCCATGATGCAAGGCGGTAAATACCCAGATCTCGTTTGGTACCTAGAGGGAAAACTACCTAGCATAAAAACTTTCCACTAAGGAAAGAAGAGCAATTAGCCTAAAAGGGCTGTAAGGGGAAAACAGATAATTAAAAACTAGAACTAACTGGTGCCCAAGGAAACAAAATCTTCCAGAGACAAAGGAGATCAAGGTCTGTCCAGGCAAGGGGGACAGGAGGGAGGGTCGCAAGAAAGAAGGCGAGAGAAGACAACTAACATGGAACGTTATGGTAGGTACATAACGTCTAAATGTTAAGTTGTCAATCTCGCCTTCATTCTTGCTGGATGGGACCGCGTCCCTAGCACCTCTATCCTGGGTGGCTCAATGGAACAGACTCTTGAGAACCGTGGAACCAAAACTGGCTCTATCCCTGGAGGCCAAATCCAATTTGTAATGAGAAACAAAGGTATGAGGAGTGGCCCAAGTGGCTGCTGCACAAATAGTATCTAAGGGTAGCCTAGCCTGAAAAGCTGTAGAAGTGGCTAGGCCTCTAGTGGAATGTGCCTTTGGTTTTGAGCACAGTTGTTTGCCTCTAAGTTGATAAATATCAGAAATGGTGGAAGATAGCCATCTAGATAAGGTCACTTTGGAAACAGGAAGGCCTTTCTTATTTTCAGCATAAGAAAGAAAAAGCTGATCAGACTTCCTGAATTGCTTTGTTCTGTCCAAATAATATCTGAGTTGGCGGTGAACATCTAGATAATGCAATTTTTGTTCCGATCTGTTGGAATAATTAGGAAAAAATACAGGGAGATCAATGGATTCGTTTAAATTTGTTTTTGAAGCAACCTTGGGCAAAAAGGATGGATTAGTTCTCAAGGATATTCTGTCCTTGTGGAAGACCAAATATGGGGGACGAACAGAGAGGGCATGAAGTTCTGACACTCTCCTAGCCGAGGTAATAGCGACAAGGAAGAGTGTCTTCCACGAAAGAAACTTTAGTGAACATGAAGCAGCTGGCTCGAAAGGAGGAAGAATTAAGGATGTCAGCACTAGATTTAGGTCCCATTGTGGAGGAGGACTCCTGACAGGAGGCTTCAGGAGAAAAATTCCTTTCAGAAAAGCTCTACAAAGCTTGTGGGACATAATGTTGTGATCTGCAAACCCGACATGAAAGTTCAAACTTGCAGCCAACTGAACTTTGACCGTGGAAGATGAAGAACCCGAGTGAAAGATTTCCGCTAGAAAATCCAAAACTGCATGAACAGGGGCAGTAAAGGGATCTATGTTCCTCGATTTCGCCCAAAGGGAGAAACGCTTCCACTTGCTAGAGTAAATCCTTCTAGTAGAGGATTTAAGGGAAGCTACTATGATATCCCTAACGGGGTTAGAGATCATAGGAAGCCTGGCTAAGGAAGGAAGTGGAGCAACCAAGCTGTGAGGTTGAGAGAAGGAATGGACCGATGAAGCTGACCCGATTGGTGGATCAGAAGATCTGGCACTGGGTCCAGATGCCACGGCTGTACCAAAAGATGACGATGAAGGAACGGAAACCAAATTTGTCAAGGCCAATACGGGGCAATGGGAATCAATTTGGCTCTCACAACGGTAGCTTTCTGGAGTACCTATGGTATCAATGGAAAGGGAGGAAAAGCATAAAGAAGTCCCTGGGGCCAATCTTGGGTAAGAGCGTCTCTGGGGGGATGGCCCGGAAGTGGGAAGAGAGAGAAGAAGACTGGGCATTTGCTGTTTTGGGGAGTAGCAAAAAGATCGCAACATGGGCGGCCCCACTTCTGAAAAATCTCCTCCACTATAGATTGCTTGAGAGACCACTCGTGAGGCATGAGTATAGCTCTGCTCAATCTGTCCGCTAAAATGTTGGTTTTCCCAGGGATATGCGTTGCTACCAGAAACCGATGAGAGGAGATCGCCCATTGCCAAAGTCTGAGAGCCTCGACACAAGGGGTAGGACTTGGTTCCGCCCTGCTTGTTGATGTACCATACTACGGATATGTTGTCCGTGTGAACTGCAATCGTTCCTAAGGGAAGAAAGTCGTTGAGGGCTTGCAACGTTAAAAGCACTGCTCTCATCTCTAGGACATTTACGTGCAGGTGGTATTCGAACGGTTGCCACGTCCCATGAACCATCCTGCCCTGATAATGACCCCCCCCACCCGATCAGGGAGGCGTCCGTAGTGACTGTGGCTACCGGGGCCGTGGAAACAAAGGGTCTGCCCTGATGGACTTGGGGAGAAGAAATCCACCAAGATAGATGGTTTTTGCAAGTTTGTGTCACCAGGATCTGGTGACGCATGGGAAGCTGTTGGAAGGACCATTGGGTGAACAACATCCATTGAAGGAGACGCATGTAAAAAAGTACAGTTTTGTACCTACCATAAATGTAGATGTTCGAAGATCCACATTGCTGCAGTCCTTACACTTGGGTAGTCCGCTGTCCACGGTCGGCCCGAATATCAAAGTATAAGGCTGACGTCGGTCAGGGCGCATTTAACTGACGTCAGAACGTCAGGGTACAAATGCGCATGACCGGTGTCATATCCTCAGTCTTTTCTTGCCCCAGATGTCAGAAGACCTTAAAAAGAAAGGTCAAAACCAAAAGACAGCAAACAAATAACCAACCACCCTTGCACTAACTATATGTACAATATATACAATACACACAATATGTACAACCCAACCCACACAACCACCTCCAAGTACAGAGGGGAAGGAGGGAGGGTAAATTGGACTGCAGCAATGTGGATCTTCGAACATCTACATTTATGGTAGGTACCAAACTGTACTATGTTCTTCATCTCACATTGCTGCAGTCCTTACACTTGGGTAGAATCCCAAAGCAGAGATAAGGGAGGATGGCTAACTATAAGGAAGCAGGAGCTGCCAAAATGCCCTGCAAAACCGCAGTGGCAAAACCAGCCCTGGACTTAGAGTAAAGTGGCAGGTGATAATGCCTAGAGAAGGTATGCACAGAACTCCAAGTAGCTGCCTCCAAAATATCCTTGGTTGCCACTCCCCTCAAAAAAGCTGTGGAAGTGGCAGTAGCCCTAGTGGAATGAGGCCTAATCCCAGCTGGAACCTCCTTGCCATAATGGGAATAACAGAAAGCAATGCAAAACCCAATCCATTTAGAAATAGTTTGTTTTGACACAGGCTTGCCCTGAGAACTCAAAGCAAAAGAAACAAACAACTGCTGAGACTGCCTGAACCCTTTAGTTCTGTCCAAATAATAACGCAACTGCCTGTGTACATCCAAAGTGTGCAAAATCTTTTCTCCCTTATTTTGGGGATTTGCATAAAAAGTAGGCAAATGAATAGTCTGGTTTAAAGCCACACTAGAAACCACCTTAGGCATAAAGGAAGGATTAGTACGTAATGATACCCTATCCTTATGGAAAATCAAGAAAGGCTCAACTGCCATAAGGGCCTGCAATTCAGAAACCCTTCTTGCAGAGTTAATGGCCAATAAAAAAGCAGTCTTCCATGATAAATGTTTCAACTCAGCAGTAGCTGCAGGCTCAAAAGGTTGTAGAGTGAGTTTCTCCAACACAAAATTGAGATCCCAAGCAGGAGTAGGAGCTCTTCGTGGGGGTCTTATATTCTTTGGCCCTCTAAGAAATTGCTTGAACAAAGGATGAGAAAACAATGGCGGGTCGCAATCATAGTGAGCTGAAATTGCTGCAGCATGAACTTTAATAGAAGAGAAGGACAAACCTTTGTCCAGTAACTCAGTAAGATATTGAAGAGCCACACTTAAATTAGGCTCAGAAACATCAAAATCCTTTGCTGCACTCCAAAATAAAAATCTCTTCCATTTATCTGCGTACACTTTCCTTGTACTAGGCCTTCTAGCTTCCAAAATCACATTCAAAACTTGTTGTGGAAGTTGAGACCCTCTATGGTTCAAAACAGAATATGCCAGGCTGTTAGGTGAAGAGAGTGAAGTTTGACATTGAGCAAATGGCTGTCCTCCTGTGACAACAGGTGTGGAATCAAGGCAAAGGCCATGGAGGCTTCCGTACTAGACTTCTCAGTAATGGGTACCAGTGCTGTCGAGGCCAATCTGGAGCTATTAAAATCATCCTTGGCTTGTCCTGTCTGACCTTCAGAAGTACCTTTGGGAGGAGAGGCAGAGGTGGAAAGGCATACACATGAAGATTGCTCCAATTGAAAGAAAGAGCATCCACTTTCCAAGCTGTGGGATGAAACCTTTTTGTGCAAAACTTTGGCAGCTGATGGTTTAGTGGAGAAGCGAACAGATCTATGTCTGGAGTTCCCCATGACACTGTCAATTTCTGAAATACATGAGGATCCAATTTCCACTCGTGGGGATCCATAATTCGTCTGCTCAACACATCCGCTAAGGAGTTCTGTGCTCCTGGCAGAAACCTTGCCTGAAGATTGAGCTGTAAACTGACAGCAGTCTCCCACAAAATCATTGTTTGCCTGCATAGAGGATAAGAATGTGTTCCCCCTTGCTTGTTGATGTACCACATGACAGTTGTGTTGTCTGTTAGAATCAACACCTGTCCTGGAAGAAGGAATTCCTTGAAAGCTATTAACGCAAACTGGACTGCTAACATCTCCTTCATGTTGATATGTAGATGTTGTAGTCTGACAGGCCACTTGTTTTGTATCCATTTTCCATTCAGATGAGCTCCCCAAGCTTTGTCTGAGGCATCTGTCGTTAAAATCTGACTTGCCTCTGGCCGGGTCACAGAGAGTCCCTTGTTTAGGTGACATTCCTGAGCCCACCATAAAAATTCCTTCTGAATGCAAGGTATTATTTGAATGACAGTGTCCAGATCCTGGCAGTGCTGTGTCCATACATTTTTGAGATACCATTGTAGCTTCCTCATATGCAGTTTGGCATTGGGAAGCACCAGAATACAAGATGCTATGAACCCTAAGGCTTGAAGGACTGTCCTTGCAGTCAGCCCGGACTGATGAGATAGTTGATGGAAGTAAAGGGATAGACTCTTTTGTTTGTCCGGGGTTAAAAGGCCATCTGGGCTGCTGTATTCAGTCTCACACCCAGAAAGCACATGTCTTGAGAGGGTACTAGACTGGACTTTATTTCGTTCACAGAATACCCTAGGCATCTTAGCACTGCTATCACATATTCCAAATGACGAAGAAGCTCTTCCCTTCCTTGAGCCAGAATTAGGCAGTCGTCCAAATAAGGATAGATCTGTATTCCTTTTAGTCTGAAGAAAGCTATCACTGGAGCCAGAACTTTCGTGAACACTCTGGGCAGTAGATAAGCCAAAGGGCAATGCAGAGAACTGATAGTGAGAAGTCCCAGCTCGAAAACGCAGATACTTTCTGCAACTGAGTCTGATAGGAACATGAAGGTAAGCCTCCTTGAGATCCAAAGTTACCATCCAATGATCTTTGCCCAGCAGAGGTAAAAGCTGCTGCAACGTCAACATTTTGAACTTGGGAATGTCCAGATAAGTGTTGAGGATAGATAAATCCAAAATTGGTCTCCACGTGTTCCCCTTCTTTGGTACTAGGAACAGGCGAGAATAAAATCCTAGGCCCACTTCTGGCAGAGGGACCGGCTGTATGGCCCCTAGTTGGAGCAACAGAGAAACCTGATTGTGAGCCTCTATTCTTTGTTGAGGAGGAACGTCTGGCATGCCTTTGAAAGGAGGCAAGGTATGGAAATAAAACCTGTAGCTGTGGTGTATGATATCCAATACCCATCTGTCCTGGGTAATTAAACTCCAATTTTCTTTGAAGAGTGCCAACCTTCCTCTCAAAGGTGCTGCCAGACGAGCAGGCTCTGGCAGCTGAAAAGGTAGGTCATTGGGTCTGTTTACGAAAGGACTGACCCCTGCCCTCACCCGAAGCCTGTGCAGGAGAACTCCCTGTTCTAGGCCTGAAAGAGCCCTGAGCTCTGCCCTTACCACGTCTAGATCTACCCCTAGACTGGGAATCATAAGAAGGATATGTCCACTCCTTAGTAGGCCAATTTCTACTAAACTTTGGAGGCTGGACTTGCAAAAAATCTTTAACAGTCTGCATAGACTTAGCCTTGTCTTCCATTTTCTTTAAGACTGTCTCAACAGGAGGCCCAAACAACACGTCAGATTGTAAAGGAGCATCTAAAATCCTTGTTTTAACATGTTCAGACAAATTCTGATCCCTCAGCCAGGCGTGCCTGCGAAGAACAGTCCCAGTGGCAGCCACCCTAGACGAGGCCTGTACAGCATCAAAACCACATTGCAAAGAATGCTTACCCACCTGTTCAGAAACATGGACTAAATCTTGCAACTCTTTACAATCAATACCAACTGCCAGAGCATCAACCTTAGACTTCAATTGTGAAAGGAGATAGTTTTGGTATTTCAACATGTGAAACTGGCAATTCAGAGCCCTTATAGCAAGAGTGGAAGAAGTATAAACTTTCTTTCCCCATCTATCCAAGGCCCTAGCCTCCTTATCTGTAGGAACCGGATTCTGAACAACAGAAGCCTTAACACCTTTAGGCCCCTGGCTAACAGTTTCTGGGTCTGCCCTAGGACTCTTAAAAAGATACTTGTGAACGTCAGGCACCCTGTAATACCTATCCGGCTTAACAGGAGCAGGAGGCAAAGAATCAGGATTAAGAGAAGCCTCTGTAAAAAGATCTTCCACTACATCCAAAACAGGAGGTATAGCCAAAGGCCTATGCTGGGGTAAAAACAGAAATTCCCTAAGCCTTTTCCTGGAATCAGAGAAGTCCTGACCTTCCCACTTAAAATGCTCCCTCATGGAATGAAGAGTTTCTGAAAAAGAAAAATCCTCAGGAGGAGTAGCAGAAGGAGTAGAATCATCCACATCAGAATCAGAATAAGGAGAGTACTCCTGCAAGTCTTCAGCCCAAGACTCTGAAACATCTGAAGCTTGCTCAAAACCCCCCAGCTCAGGCTCCACCCTAGGTCTCTTAGCAGGAGGGGGCATAGAACCCCTAATCAAAGTAATCAAATCTTCTGCCATTTTAAGCATATGCCTCTTGGGCATAGTACCTGAAGAGCTAGGGGTAACACCAACTGAAGCTAAACCTGGCCTGCCCCTGGGAGAAGCCTTAGTAACAGAAGGAGAGGGCCTAGCCACCTTAGGAAGGGAGGGGAGTATAGTAACCTGAGAAGCCCCCTCAGCCTGACTTGCCTCCTGAGAGGCCACATCTTGCAATAATAAAGTCTCACTATGGGAACACAAAGAAATCTCCGGTGGAGCCACCGGCTCCACCGACACCTCTAAAGAACCGGCGTCCGGTACAGATGGTTCTTCTAGCCTAGGCTTAACTGTCTTGTCCTTGCGCTTCTTGAGAAGCGGCCGGAGCATCCGACGGCATTTTATAATTGCACCGCTTCCCAAAGACTAACCTTGCACAACCCAACCTTCTCTTTATAGTGCGTTTATTAAATCTAGCACAAGAGCGACAGCCAACCACGTTGTGCTCAGGCCCTAAGCAAGGAATACACAAAGTATGATAATCTCTATGCGGTATCTGTTTCCCACAAGAAACGCAATTATTAACTTTTTCTGACATCCGGTAAATGACTGAGGCAAGAAAAAACAAAAATATTCCCCAACGGGGTACTTAGCCAACTTTGAACTCGGTCTGAAACTTCTAAATCGAAAAATTTCAGAACGCCAACCGGCACTTGCAATGCTGCTTCTGCATCGGACCATGCGGCAAAAAAGACTGAGGATATGACGCCGGTCATGCGCATTTGTACCCTGACGTTCTGACGTCGGTTAAATGCGCCCTGACCGACGTCAGCCTTATACTTTGATATTCGGGCCGACCGTGGACAGCGGACTACCCAAGTGTAAGGACTGCAGCAATGTGAGATGAAGAACATCGGGCCAAAGGAAGAAGAGTAATGGCAGCTGCCATGAGGCCCAATACTTTTAGGACCAGTCTGGCTTGCACCTTTTTGCTGGCAAGGATGATCCGCACATGGTTTTGGATATCTAGGATTCTCTGGCTTGTGAGGTTTGCTGACATCCGAACAGTGTCTAAATTTGCGCCTATAAAAGTAATAGATTGGCAGGGCAATAAGGAGGATTTTTCGTAGTTGACCGAAATTCCTAACTGAGTGCAGAGATTTAGGGTGTAATCTCTGGCTTGGAGAAGTTGATGCCTGGTGGTGGCTGAGAGGAGCCAGTCGTCGAGATACGGAAACACCTGGAATCCTTGACGTCTCAGGTGAGCCGTGACCACTGCCATGCATTTGGTGAACACTCTGGGGGCTGTAGTGAGACCAAAGGGCAGGGCTCTGAATTGAAAATGACTGGACCCCAGCCGAAATCGGAGAAACCTTCTGGAGCGTCTGTGGATTTTTATGTGATAGTACGCATCCTGAAGGTCTATTGAGCACATCCAGTTGTCTTTGCCTAAGAAGGGCAAAATCGATTGAAGTGTGACCATCCGAAATCTTGTCTTTTCACTGACTTGTTGAGTCTGCTGAGGTCCAATATTGGTCTCCAATCTCCGTCTTTTGGGAACCAAAAGAACCTTGAGTAGATTCCGGCTCTGAATCGTCTGTTGGAACTGGCTGAATGGCCCTTTTGGTAGAAGCTTTGATACTTCTAATTTTGCGATTTCCTTAGACCGGTGGAACGTCTGGAAGGGAATTTTGTGAGGGAAGGACTTTCCTCGAAAGGAATCTTGTAACCCTCGGATATGATCGACTGTACCCATTTGTCTTGCGAAAGGGAAAGCCAGGCTTCTGGGTACAGCGATAATCTTCCCCCGACTGCCTCCAAGGGTGGACAGTCGGGCAACACCTCAGGGATGCTGGAAGGGCTTGTCAGAGAGAGGCTCTCTGCTGCCCTGGTTCTGCGGACCCCCTCTGCCCCTAGGGCGGCGTCTATTGTTATTACCCCCTCTGCCTCTAGGGGTAAACTGACCACGTGTGTCCGGCGTGACTCCCTGAGATTTTCGGAACCACATCTTTCCCCCCTTCTGTCCTTTGGGGTAAGGCCTAGAAGGGGTGGAAAAACGGACTCCTACGGCAGAAAGAGTCTTGCCGTCTTGCTCACACCTGGTCAACGTATCCTTCACCTGAGGACCAAACAATGTTGACCCATCGAAGGGAGAGTTTGTGAAGGTCGCCTTAAAGGGGTCTGCAAAATTACAGAGTCGCATCCAGGACTGACATCTGAGAGCCACTCCTGTGCCTGCAGCTCTACTCGCTCCATCTGCTGCATAAGAAATTAGCCGCATGGAGGAGTTGGTTATGGAGTTAAGGATTCCTAGCTGAGAAGCAATCTTCTCCTGAGCCCCTGCAGCTGAAGGATCCTGTACTACTTCACCTAATTCTTTAAGGATGTCCCTTTGAAGTCTGGTGAAGTGACATAAATAATTCAGCGAACGCATGGCAAAGGTCGCTGAGGAAAACATCCGCTTACCATACCTGTCCATGGTCCTAGAATCCTTGTTAGGAGGATGGACTGGTACGGAAGGATCTGCAAGTTCCTTCTTGGTGGCGGCCGCCACCACCATGGCATCAAAAGGGACACCTTTTGTAAGAAATTGTTTCTCGGAAGGGGCTGTAATAAATTTAGAAGGCCTCCTGGGAACTGGTTCCACGGAATCAGGAGATGCCCACGCCTTCCGAGCTATCACCTCCATGAGGGGGGTCAAAAGGCGGAGACACCCAGGAGGTGGAGGGTTGAGATCCAAAAGCCTCTAGGTATAACGACTCATCCTCGGAGGGATTAATGGAGGGCCAGTTTCCCCTCTGTTTTAGGAGTTCTAGGATGTCTGAAAAAGAGACATCCTCAGAGGGGGATCTTGGGGATCCCTCCGACTCATCTAAGTCGGTATCTGAAGTTGTAGACTCAGGGGAGTCTAGGTGCTTCCTCCTGACGGATCAGGAGAATCCTCGGAAGAGGGGGTTCTTCCCAGTGGGGAAACCTGAAGTGATGGATCTCTTGGTCCGGGAGCAAGAGAGTGGGAAGAGACATCTACAGGCACCACAGAGGGAGGAGCTAAGGGGATAGACTGCTGACTGAGCCCGGGGGCTAGCACACTCCTCATCACCTCGAAGGCTCCCCGCCCAGGGAGATCCGAGAGACCCCACTCCGAAAAAACAGGGGCTCCCGGGCCCACCGAAAGAGAAGGCTCCGAGGCAGATGTCGGAGCCGAGCTCACCAAGGCCTAAGCCCCGAGAGGAAGAGCAGGGTCGGACAAGGGTCCGATGCCACTCACCCCCTCGGAGCAGACCAGGGAAGCCCAACCACCGGATCCCTCCAAGGAAGGTCTCGAGGAGGAGATAAGAGTAGAAGCTGAAGGAGCAGAAAGGGATGGTATCTGCCCCGCAGCCGTAGCAGTGACTATTCCAATAGACTCCGGCTCCGAGCTCTGGAGGAGAGCCGAAGGAGGAACTTGAAGAGGGTGTGGACTAGTAGTCGTCTGTTGAGACGGACTATGAAGCATTTGGGCTGGTGCCTGTGATTTTAACAATCTGCTTACCACTCTCTCCAAATCATGGTCTGAGAGCCTGGAAGACCTAGATGATCAGCTCCGATGGCTCCGCTCCGAAAAAAGAGGAGAGGTCGGAGCCGAAAGTATAGGCTACAAAGAGGGAGACCTGGACCGCTTCCTTGACGGAGCAATCGGAGCCGAAGAACCCTCAGTTCCAGACGGAGCCGACAACTTATCGGCTCCAAGCCTGGTCAAAGATGTATCGGCTCCGGCTGGAGGCGATACAGGCAAGGAAATAATGGTATCGAAGCCGGCCAGCGCCGATACCGAAGCCTTAGACACATGGTGATCGGAGCCGGTCGGAGCCGACACCAATGTGGCAGTAGTATCGGCACCGATAGCCACCGGTGCCGAAGATTTAGTTAAAATAAGATCGGCTCCAGCCGGAGCCGATCTCGACTCCAAAGGAGTCGGAGCCAGGGCCGAAGGCTTAGATGCAGAAGCCTTGGCCTTGGAGGTCTTAGAGGGCTGACCCGAAGCAGACTTGGTCGGGGAGCCCTCTGATTTAAGTAAGCCCCTTAAGATTAGCTTATTTCTCCTTTCCTGCAGGACTCTCTGGCTGAAGGAGTGACAAATAGCACAGGAGTCCTGCAGGTGGAGACATCCCAGGCAATAAATACAAGAAGTGTGACCGTCTGTCAGAGACATCTTCTGCAGCACGAGTCACACTTCTTGAAGCCTGAGACCCTCGATTCTTTGGACATGGTGAGAAGTACACAAACACTCTACTCACACAGTCCCAGACTCAGAAATTTAACTTAAAAAGGGTGAAAACAAACTCACACACACACCCTGACAGGAAGGGATGGAGGGGAGTAAAGGCCCGACTAAAATAAAATAACTAGGGAAACAGTAAACTATGAGTCAGAGACTCTAAAACTATCTAAAAGTGACAGTATACTAATAATCTGTGAGAAATATATGGAATGGGGTGAGTAAATTCTGAATAACAAATTACTTACCAAGAGCTGGTAAAAGGAGGACCTCATCAGCGAGGTGGCAAACGAGATCTGGGTATTTACCGCCTTGCATCATGGGATATGGGGCTGCCTCGAGCTGGTAAAAGTGACTCTTGAGCTTAGCAAGTGCTGAGTCGGAGCCGAGGATCAGCTCCGAACCCATCCAGCAAGAATGAAGGCGAGATTGACAACTTAACATCCGAGACCCACAGGTCTATTGAAGACTGAACAGACAACATCAGATCAAACAATATATTACAGAAAACAATCTTAACAACTAAAACAGCAAGTATGCTCTACAATAATGGACAAAAAAGTATTAATAAAAAGAGAAAAAGTACCGGGAATAGCAAGCTTTTATATATAAAAACACACACACACACACACACATATATATATATATATATATATATAATATATATATATATATATATATATATATATATATATATATATATATATATATAAGTTCCTGTGTTGCCCATTTCCTTTCTTGGATAAAGGGAGGCTTCTTTGTTCACCAGTGGCAGTGGGGAGCTTAGAGCAGCCTATCTATCCCTGGAGGAGTGTTCCCAGCACAAGAATCTGGTAGTCTATTGGCCATTCTGGGCCAATTTCTAGCTCTTTCAAGTCCCCTCTGTATAAAACCCGCTGTAGTGCGGCCTTGCGTGATTTAGCATCAGGCAATGCCGCTTAATTGGGTGTAAACCATTATCGGCTCCACAAAGTCTGCTCTTCACTTTTTCCCTTAGAACTGATCTAGTTCTCATAATAAACACCCTATTCATACTCTAAAGCCTGGCACTTGCTCACTAAAGCAATTATAGTCAGCACTAGAAAATTAAAAGCACTACACCCTCACAAACTCCCCTTGAATACCTTATTCCCCATTGGCCCTTTTTTAATTATAAAGGAATTCCTAATACTATTCTAGCATGTCCAAAGGTCAGTTGTCAATCTCCTCTATGGTCCAGCTGGTGATTCTGGGAATCTTGAGGCAATGTTACAACTGCCTCATGTACACAGACAACCCTCTCCTCCCAACAAATTCTAACACATGTGAGAGATGCAACCATATAGCCAAACTGGAGGCTAAGCTCTCTCAACTCAGTACTGGTGTAACCAGTCAGGAGGAGAAGGAAACCACACTCACTACAATTCCAGTCTAACATAGACCTACCACGACAGCAAACCAAACACATAAACACACAAAAACATACTCAGAGGCTCTAAATAAAAATCTGCACAAGCAACAGAGACCTCCAAAGCAGACACCCAAGCAACCGCTACCCCAAAACAAAACACGTGCAACACATAGCTCACAAAGCCAGTGTGCCGAACAGTCACAGCCCTTAAGGCTAAACAACACATCTGATGCACTTGTAATAGGTGACTCTATCGTCAGGCACACTGATGTCCCGCTCACCAGGCTGAACAAGGAGAAGGTCACGGTGAGCTGCCTGTCGGGCGCTAGGATCCGCCACCTAACACAAGCACTCAGGTCACTCCAAGGCAAGTACAAATATGACTCAGTCATTGTCCATGCTGGTGTGAATGACCTGAGACGTACCTCCCTGGACTACATGAAAAAAGACATAGAGGAGCTCTCTGAGCATGTAGCCCAGGCCGGTATGACCCTGACCTTGAGTAGCATCTTACCCTCACCAAGAATGATGCCACAATATGAAGACAAGATGATCAATTTCAACAATTGGCTTAAGTATTGGTGTCATTCAAAGGGGATCAATGCCTGTCAGCCTGGGATGACATGCTCGACAAGCCACGATGCTTTGCTAGGGGCTTGCACCTGTCACCACTGGGCTTTGGATACTGGCAAAGGCTCTTGCCACCCCATAGTGCCTTTTTAGGCAAGGCTCAAAAGACAAACCCACTTCCATAGGTATCACAAGGGATAAGAAACTAAGAGTAATGCTACTCAATGCCAGAAGTCTAAACCTCAAGATGCATGCACTCTAAACTCTCCTTAGCATGGAGAACATCGATATCTGTGCAGTAACAGAAACCTGGTTCAAGGCTCGAGAGCACCCCAGCACTACCAGGTTATACCTCATACCATGTTTTC